>NC_081558.1:99394674-99454335 GCF_022355385.1 Mustela nigripes
TTTTTTTTTTTTTTTTTTTTTTTTTTTTTTTTTTGTGGAGAGTTTTGTCACCTTGTTATTTTATCCAGATAAGAATACATGAAGGAGAGAATAAAATACTAAAAGGGTGGTAAAGACCCTAGGAAAATGTGCTTTAACCAAATCAGAAGAGACCCCAAATTGTGGGGGGAAGAAAGGGAGTAAAAAGAAGTTCAGAGAAAAAAATTCAGAAAAGAAAAAAAATAAAGAGAAAATATAAAAAAGAAAAAAAAATATATATATATATTAGACTGGTGAATAGAACGGGGTCACCCACTTAATTCTGGGAGTATTTTGGTCTCTTAGAAGAAACTGCCTCCCCAAATTATAAGAATGAAAAACATACATAAGAGTAAACATGATGAAGGGATGGAATACAACTATAAAGATGAAAAACAATTTTTTTTAATTTCTAAAAAAGGAGTTGAAAAGATAAGTTCGTTGGGAGAATGAAGAAAAAGAAAGTGGAGAGAATTTGCTCAGGCTGGAGACTAGAACAAAGCCCTATGCTAGATTTATGTTATATTTTGATCTATTAGAGGAAGTTATATCCCAAATTTTTTTAGAAGAAAAAACCCTATATCTATACAAAAAATAAAGTTAGATACAATGAAGGATAAAATAGGACTATAATAATGAAGGTTCAAAAAGATTTTATTTTGAAAGGTATTGTTAAGATAAAATAGTTAAAAAAATGTTAAAAGAGGAAAGGGTAAAAGTTAAAAATTTAATGGAAGAAAAAAAATAAAATTAAAAAAATTAATTAACTTCACCAGACTAAAGAATCATGGGGAGAAAGCCATAAATTCCATGCTTTGCTTTCTCCTCCTCTGGAATTTCACTGTTCTCTTTCGTAAGTGAACTTAGTCATGGCTGGATTTCTTGCTGATCTTCTGGGGGAGGGGCCTGTTGTAGTGATTCTCAAATGTCTTTGCCTGAGGCAGAATTGCACCACACTTACCAGGGACTGGGCTAAGTAATCTGCTCAGGTTCACTTTCGGGAGCTTTTGTTTCCTAAGCACTTTTCCATAGAGTTCCAGAGGACTGGAATGAAAATGGTGGCCTCCCAGTCTCTGGCCTGGATGACCCAAGAGCTCAGGGCCCCACTCCTCAGTGCGCCCTCGGAGAAAAGCACTCAACCACTCCCATCTCCCTGACCTCTGGCCGTGCTCCGAGCTCACCCAGCCTGTGACCAAGCATCTCTGTCTCTGACACACAGCCATGCCTGGAGTCTCCAAACCCCACAGATCCCTGTGCTCTTCCAGGGGGGCTCTCCTCAGATCTTGTGGGGTCCCTGCTCACAGAACAGTGGCCTATGCCACAGATCACAATTTAAGGTAACTCTGAGCTGAGAGCTCAGTCCTTGGCTCCGTCTCTGTAGCCGGCTTCCCTGCTGTAATACCTGTGAGCTCTGCAACACTCAGACACTCTCAATCCTTCTGTGACCCCACGGGACCTGAGTGCACGTTGACCCTGTGTGGGCTTCACCCTGGTTTAGCCTCTGGAGTGATGTCCTTCAGTGGCGCAGACTTTTTTTTTAAAAGATTTTATTGATTTATTTGACAGACAGAGACCACAAGTAGGCAGAGAGGCAGGAAGAGAGAGAGGAGGAAGCAGGCTCCCCACTGAACAGAGAGCCTGATGCGGGGTTCAATCCCAGGACCCTGGGATCATGACCTGAGCCGAAGGCAGAGGCATTAACCCACTGACCACCCAGGTGCCCCAGTGGAGCAGACTTTTAAAAGTTCTGATTTTGTGCTCCATTGCTCCACTGCTTGCCGGGAGCCAGCCCCTCCCTGCGGGGTCTATATTCCCGTTGCTTTGGATTCACTTCTCCATTGGTCCTACCTTTCAGAAAGTGGTCGATTTCCTGTTTCTAGAATTGCTGTGCTTCTTCTCTTCAATCTCCTGTTGGATTTTTAGGTGTTTGGAATGGTTTGATAAGCTATCTAGCTGATCTCCTACTACCTGATGTCATCTCAGCCTGCTACTTCTCTGCCATCTTGACTCCTCCTCTCTTGTGATTTCTTTTTTGGTCCATTGGTTAAGAGTATGTTACTTGATTTCCACCTATTTGTGACCTTTCCAGTTTTATTTTTTTTAAGATTTTATCTATTTATTTGATAGACAGAGATCACCGGTAGGCAGAGAGGCAGTCAGAGAGAGAGAGAAGGAAGCAGACTCCCCATCGAGCAGAGCGCCCAATGCAGGGCTTGATCCCAGGACCCTGGGATCATGACCTGAGCTGAAGGCAGAGGCTTTAACCCACTGAGCCACCCAGGTGCCTCTTATTGTTGATTTCTAACTTCATCCTGTTGTGGTTGGAGAAGATATTTTGGATGATAGTCTATTTTTTCATATTTATTGAGACCTAATTCATGGTCTAACATCTGGTCTTTTCTGCAAAATGTCCTGTGTGCATTTGAAAAGAATGCATATGCTGTTGTTGGTTAGAATGTTCTGTTTATGTGTTAGATTTACTTGGTTTATTGTGTTACTTAAGTCCTGTATTTATCTTCTAATTGTTGTATCCATTATTGAAAGTGTAGTATTTATGTCTCCAACTATTATTATATGGCTGTTTATTTCTCCCTTCAGTTCTGTCAGTTTTGCTTTATATATTTTGATGGTCTGTTATTAGGATTATTCAGGACTCAGCCCTCTGAGCCTGATTGGAGCTTTAGGTCCCTCTAGTGTCATGGTTAGTGACTTTGCTTGGTCTAGGCAGTGTTTCATAATTTAGAGTATTGGGCCAATGACTTTTCCCATTGGTTCACTTCTGAAGTATGAAAGACTCTATTCCTGTTAACCAAGCTCCAGTTTATAGAAAACAACCAAAATTGCAAAGTATATGAAAATGTAAAAACACAATTAAGATATATAGCCATGATACAAGATTCAAAAAGAAAAAAGCTGTGGACTGGATTATAAATTAAATATTGGAAGAATGAACTTAGTTCTGCTTATGAAGATTTGAGGCTGCCCTGTTGCTTGTCCTCAAGCCATTCTGTGCCTTCTGGAATTATTTCTAATCCAAGGGTTCTTAACCTTTTTTGATCATATACAATTTTGAGTATTTGCTAAAAACTTTCTATTTTTCCCCAGAAGAATGCTAATGTGCTCATTTCATATATATATATGTATATCTATTTACACACACACACATATATATATATATATATATTTAACTAAGGATAGATACAGAAACTACACGATTGAACAATATCAAGGAGAGAGGGGGCATGCAGAACAGAGAACATGGAATTGAGCCATAATCTTTGCATTTCCCAACGAAGCTTTAAATGTATCTGTAGTCTTCACTTTAATCAAAATAGTTTAATTTAGGAAAGAAAGAGCCCACTTCGTTTTCTTTATAAAATCTTGATTTTATTTCTTCCTGAATGTTTTTTTCTTTTTAAAGGAAAAAATATAAACCATATCTTTCGGGGGTATCAGACTGACAGCTTAACTGAGGTCATGCTGGGATTCAAATATTTCTTTCTGGTCATGATAGGATGGCCAATGGGATGGATCTGACAAGGGTCTATTAGCAGCAAGGATGAAGAAAGTCCCTTTGGAATGATCTCATCATGGGGAAGAAACTGCTGGTTTGGAACAATGTGTCAGGTTTGAGGGTTAAGTGTGATTTGAACACACATATGTCACTTATTGCCCTGAAGGCCCTACTGACTTGAGTCTGACCCAAGGAAAGAAACAATTGTGATGAAAATGCTAAAAGTTTGTTTTATTAAACTCTCTGTAAGGCATTGTAAGCAGATGTTCGTGGTACCCTATGCCAGTGCCTTCAAAGGTTCAAAGGTTGGTTTTGGTAAACACCTATGAATTTGAAACTGAGAGCATTTCTTCTGCCTCAAAAGGAGAAAGCTCGCACTTTCAGCTGGGCAAGCTGGAAATGCCAGTAAATTAATGCCTCTGGAAACAACCCTCAGTAAATGACAGATGGGAACTTGGTGAGGAAGCAGCCCTTAGCCGATGATGAAGAGCTTCCTCATCCCTCTGGTTGGGATAATTCTTAGATGTGTTTTACCCTGTCTCCCAGATTCCTCCAGCACGACTGGGCTTTATGGATAAGTGGCTTGATAACACACTGTTTATTGGTTTCCTTTCCATCATTATCTTACTTTTCCTTCTCTCTTTCCACTCTTCCTGGTATTGTCTCCTGTATAAACTACTTGCACTTAAATCCTTATCTCAGAGGCTGTTTCTGGGGAGAAACTACTAAAAAGTGCACTGAGCAAACAAGGCAGCCCAAGCTTGGAGTCAGACAGACCTGGATTCAAACTCCTCTTACCAGTGGTTGTGAACAACTTAATTTCTCTAAGGCTGTCTCTTCATCTATAAAATAGGGACAATAACATTGACTTTGCAAGGTCAGATTGTAAAGGTTATTTTTGACCATGTAGAGAGAGCCTTGTGCATAGGGGTTGCACATAGTAAGTGCTTCATACATGCTGGTGACGATCATTAATACCATCTTTATAATACTGTGGATATAGAACAGCATAGGTGGAGGCCAAAGCTGGTTTTCACCTTCGGGATGACCTCTGAAGTAGGCTAATTTGGCAGCTGTGCTCTAGGAGCTGTTTCTAATGAGCATCTGGGGCTTATTAATCTCAGTAGCTTAGAGGAAGCAAGATAGATAGATAGCAGACAGAAAGATAGCAGACGTCACGTGATGTGTTAGAAGCCAAAGAGGTAGCACCACCAGTTATGCTGAGTTTCAACCAGTGGCCACAGTGTCATCAGTGACTTTGTATCTGGGTCCTCTTTGATGGATGTGGTTTCATTAGCCTCACTCTTGAGGGATTATGCTCAGGGCTACTGAGGTTTGGTTTCTAGTTTAATTTGTTTTCTCAAACATAAAAAGGCCCCTTCTGCTTCTATTATGATCATGACCTTGTTTTAGAGCCTTTCAAATTGGGGCTATTCCCTCTGCTCCCCTTCACTCCCCACCCCCAGACAAGATCATATTGGAATTCTTTGATCATAGTGAAAGAAATGGAGAGACTGGCGCAGGTTGAAGGGTTTCACTCATTCTTTAACCCCAATTTATTCCAGTGCCAGGATTTGCCTGCAGGGCTGCAGCCTTTTCACAGCCGAAGGTGCCAGGGTGAATATAAATGATAGACTGCTTTGGCTAAATGACAGACAGCTGGGGGAATTGGTTGTTGCTCGCCCCCTGCAGGTGTAACTGGACAGCCATGGCGGGTAGAATGTGTTTCAGTTCTTTTTCGTACTTCACTCTAAGCCAAATTAAAGGACCTATCGTGATGTCCCTTCATAATATCCTTTTACTGATTGAGACACTAACAGATGAATTTCTCGCCAGTTCAGAAGGAAGATATGTGTAAAGGAAAAGGCACACTAACATGATTCTTATACCAAAACAACTTAAAAAAAAAAAAAACTTTCAAGAGAGAAGAGTATGGCAGAGAGAAGGAATCCAGCAACCTTGGTACACCTGACCTTAAGAACAATAACCCCACAGACTGTTCATCTCATCTGCTTCCTGGAAGAAAGAAAAATCTTTCAGAGACCTTGTCAGAGGTCTTAACCTCATGCAGGGCAATTCCCAAGAGGGTCCCATTACATCTGTATATAGTGTCAGAAAAATCTGGAGACATTGCCCCTTTAATACCAATCTCTGTAACACATAATGGTATCTCTCAGAGTGACTTGCTTTAAAATGATTTGAGTTCAGGGGTGCTTTGGTGGCTAAGTCAGTTAAGGGCCCCAGGTCAGGCTTTATGCTGTACATGGAGCCTGCTTAAGATTCTCTCTTTCCCTCTCCCTCTGTCTCTCCCCACCCCTATGTGTGCTCTCTTGTGTGGAAAAAAAAAAAAAAAAAAAAGGTGATTTGAGTTCATGTCTTGCGTTCATGTAAGACGGTGTGAGCTCATTGAGGGCAGAATTCAGATATGATTCATTTTTGTAGGTCCAGAAGCCAGCATAGTTCCTAGGTGGGGTTGCCAGATTTAGCATGAAAACAAAACAAAACAATACTGAAAAGCTATTCGCTTATTCAAAATTCAAACTTAACAGGGTGTCCTACATTTATTATCCTATTCCTTGCACATAGCTAACCTTGACAAACATTAGTGAGTGTGTGAGTGACTAGTACCATACCGACAAATGGAGAGCCAAACTGGTGAAAATGTGGATTGACTACGTAGAAGATCCTTCATAATCACAAAACATCAGAACTGTGTCTGGTTAACATGCTACCTGTGAAAATCTTGACAGCCTGGGTTTGACTTGAGACACATTTTCTACCCTGCTTAGTTAGCCATTCTCAGTGTCCATGTGGGAAGGATACGCATCTTCTGTTCATTTAAGTGTTTTGTTCCAACAATTTTACATCTTAATTCCACACATTTCTTGAGTTCATAGGTTTGCTTAATTGTTTATTGGTGTGGACCAGTTGTACAAGAAAATTGACATTAGATGGTGTGTGGGGCTCAGTCATTCTGAAGCACAATCAACTCTGTTATCTTCCTTTAAAATGCCCAAAACTGTGCTTTTACTCCAGCCGAACCCTGGGGTTTTGGGTAAAGTCATTGACTTTGATTAAACCATCAGGACCAATTCTGTTTGGGAAAAATATATATCTGGGGTTAGTTCATTGAACAATCAGTTTTAAGAAAGACAGTATATTAACTCTCTCCTTCCAAATGAATTCTTTGTGGATCCTGCCCTCAATGCCTTTCTTTTTCTTTGACTTTGGCAGCCTGCTCCTCCTCCCCCACTCTTACCTTACTACCTAAAACCTGAGTGTGAGTCAGTCACCTGAAGGGCCTGCTAAGATGCAGACATCTGGGTCCTGCCCCTGAGTTTGTGACTGGGTATTTTCAGGTGGCAGCCTGAGAACTAGCATTTGCAATTCATCACTGGAATCACACCGTTCTTCCCTGGCCTTTCCCTTTCTCTTTTGGGTCTTTAGTTCTTTTTCTTCATCACATTTCTCTGTGCCTAGAGCAGTATAATATAGTAACCTTGCTATATCATGGCCTGCTAGATTTGTTTTCCCCTCTGATTCTTTCCCCTCTGATGGGTAAAAGTTTACTTACATTTCCTGTTCAATGTAGTTCAGCATTCGGCTGACATGTGAGGCAGAGATCTCCCCGTCCACCTCAGCAATATATGTGTAGAGAAACTGGAAGGTGCTAAATGGGATCCGGGGAGGTCCACTGTCATGGTCAGATGATAACACCTCGCACACTATCTTGAGAGTTTTGGCAATGGTCTATAAAGGCATAAGATAAAATGAGAAAGTCATTATTTCAAACTAAATTCCTAAGATTCAGTTTAAAGGTTTTATTTATTTATCTGAGAGGAAGAAAGAGAGTGTGTGCACCCACATGCAGGAGTGGTAGGGAGGGGTGGCAGAAGGAGAGGGAGAAAAGGACCCCCCTCTGAGCAGGGAGCATAGGTGGGGCTCAATCCCAGGACCCCAAGATCATGACCTGAATGGAAGGCAGAAGCTTAACAGACTGAGCCACCCAGGCACCCCCTGCAAGATCAGTTTAGATAAAAGAAAACAAATAAAAATACTGCTCTCATAAAATGAAGTGAGAATAATGTAGTATTCTGGAAAGCTTGAACTTTTTACACCCAAACATCAATGAATTCCATCTGGTTTCTTTCTTTTTTTCCTTTCCTTTCTTTGTTGGAGGGTTACTCTCAAGGAATTAAGTTTATGAACTGAATATTTTAAGATATTTATTATTTTCATCAAAATAACCTCACTAAAGGAGAATTTGATTTTACATTCTAAAAAATTAAAGTTATTTCTTATTCTTATTGCTCTCTAATCTTTCGTCTGAAGAGTTGAGGTAATTAGTCTAGCCCATATGCTCCTATGGGACTTGGAGCAATGCTACAGTGGTGGGGGTGGGGGAGAAGGGTCAATCCCTGGGAAGACAGGAGTCCCAGATACAGGAAAAGTGACACTGAACATCAAAACCAGTTCTTCTAAAACATGTAGATCCATCTAATCAAAACACCTTGGTTGTTTTTTGTTTTACACCTTGTATTTTATATGCCATGACATTCACCTCGTTGTTGCCGGGGAAGAACTAGGAGATGATGGATGCCCAAAGGTTTACAGTATAGGAGCAAACCAATGAAACTTCCAACATCAAAAGGTCATGTTCAGAATTAGCTTTTACTCACCTGTGTCTTTCCATAAACCTATTCTTTACATAAATTTCCCAAGTGAATGAGTTGGGAAATTACAGGGGTAAAGAAAAATGATTTGAAGAAAGAATTGTTTAGTTCTGAATTAGCAAACATAGGTCAGCGTGTCTACCAGGGCAGTTCACCAAAACAGATGATGTGTAGATTGTCCTTAAACACCTTCCAGGGACCAGTGAACAGTGATTCCTGAGTGATGAACTGGGTGTGCCTGGGAGAAGGAAAAGGCAGCTGCTGGTATCTCCCTAGAAGGCTGGCTGGCACTGCCCTTCCTCTGCAGCTGCTGTGGGCTGCTCCGTTCCCTTCCTTCCCCTGAATATAACGGACGTCTACAGGATGCCTCTTTAACTTGTGTGTGTTACCCAGGGGTGTACACGGGGAGGTATCAGGAAGTATATGAGGGCGCGGAATCAACTTGGTCATCTTCCTAGAGAGACAGTTTTACCTGATGACAAGTGATTTAAACATTGTTTGCATTAATTATTAACTTTAATTGATTTAATATTTACATTTGGTTTCTTTATGTTGATAAACATTGCTACCTTATGAACTGGAATCATCAGGGTACACGAATTTTAGAATGGTAAAACGCATGATGTCAAAGAGATTTGGGGTTTGCAGCAGGCCCCTTTCATTGACCCTCCCCTGCCCTTGGGAGCCCTGCCCTGGAAACTGCTGCGAAGCACCATCTGTGGCAGTGTGCCACACGCTTCCAGGGAGGAGGGTGAGTGGCAGGCAGACCAGAGGCTGGGGAAGAGGCTGTCAGTGAGATGGTGGGCCATGTGCGGGATGCGAGGTCAGTATGACGGGGGTGGGGGGGTGGGTAGATTTGCAAGCTTATGTGCAAAGAACTCCATCATCATCTCCACTCACAGCTCATCCTCTCTCCTTCCTTTTCTTCAAAAATTCCCCTCCTGCCTTTGTTCTGCTGTCCTATTCCTGCAGGCTCATCCATGTTGGGGTGCTGTTAAGGACTGAATTGTGTTCACCCCAAATTCATATGCTGAAGCCCTAACCCCAGGACCTCAGAACGTGATTCTATTTGGAGATAGGGCCATTTTAGAGGTAATTAAGTTAAAATCAAGTCTGTGGAGTGGGCCTTAAACAAATAAGACTGCTGTCCTCATAAGAGGAGATTAGGACATAGACGTGTCAGATACATACATACGCAGAGGGACAACTGTATAAAGCAGCAGGTAAGGGCACCTGGGTGGCTCAGCCCGTTAAGTGTCTGACTCTTGGTTTCTGCTCAGGTCATGATCTCAGGGTCTTGTGCTTAACCCCCCACATCGGGCTCAGAACTCAGCAAGGAGTCTATTGAAGTTTTTCTCTTCCCCTCCCCCTCCCTCCACTCACCCATCCTCTCTCTCAAATAAATAAATGAATCAAGAAAAGAAAGAAAGAAAAGGAGAAAGAGAGAGAAACAGGAAGACAATGGCCATTTACAAACCAAGGACAATGGCCTCAGACACCTTAATCACAGACTTCCAGGCTCTTGGACTGTGAGAAAATAAATTTCTAGTGTTTAAGCCACCCAGTCTGGGGTACTTTGTTCCATCAGCCCTACAAGCTAATACAGGTGCTTTTTACCCCAAACAGTATCTTGTTAATCAAACACAAGCCTTTAAGTTTTATTGTCCTCTTAACATTTTAAAATATTTCATACATGGATGAATGGATAAAGAATTCTCTGGACTAGAACTTAAATAAATCTAAAGTAAACAAGGACCTGCATTTTGTTGCACAAGATTTTTTGATCAGATGGGGATCCACTTGATAAAGGGAGCCTTAAAGCATCTTCTGAGAGTCACAAACCCAGAGGAGAAAGGCTCAGAAAGTGAATTATTTGCTAACAAAACACATCCTTCCTTCCAATGAACAGTCTTCCTTTTCTACAATCAGTCCCCGTGGAACAGGAGGGAATAGAGGCTAGTCTAGAGGAAGGAGTGCTGATAGGGAAGAGAAATATAGGTCTGCATGCCACAGTCTTTTGAATCCTGGGTATAGATTGGGAGAGCTCAAGAAAGTCCCTGTCCTTAGATGAAAGGAGGGAACTGGTTTTTCTACGTGGCACCAAGATCATGTCTGACTAGTGAATTGGCAAAGGAAGGAGAAATTCCTGCGCTTGCCTCTAAGGGTATATGTATATATATGGAGATTTTATTCATTTATTTGAGAGAGAGAGAGAGAGAGAGAAAGAGAGCATGAGCAGGGGGAGGGGCAGAGGGAGAGGGAGAAGCAGACTCCCTGCTGAGCAGAGAGCCCAGAGCAGGGCTCCATCCCAGGACCCTGAGATCACCACCCGAGCCAAAGGCAGATGCTTAAGTGACTGAGCCACCCAGGCACGCTAAGGATATATGGTTTAACTAGACTGCAAAGCCTCTGCCAGATGTTGACACCCTCACACCTCCACATTTAAGTTCCCAGCAATAGTCCAATATGAAACAGATGGGTATAATGGGTCTGGTTCCTAGATTCACGAGGCACCCTTTATTTACAGACTAGCCCTTCAGGCTGACTTCACCTCAAGGTGTTCTGTGATGTTGGGGTGATGAGGGGCAGTTAGATACTTGAAGACCTCACTGTTATCCAAAGTCAGACCTGAGAATATCTCAGTAGAAGTAGAGAAGGCAGACTAGAATCATAGTCTGTCAGAGATGAAGGAACTTTTGGAACATCTAATCCAATCTCCCTGTTTTGGAAGGGAGGCAGAAAGATACAATTCACCTCATGGTTTCCCCCTCCCCAGTGCGGGAGGGAGACATACCAAAGTAAACCTACAGCTGCACTGTGAGCTCAGCAGAGGGAAGAGTGGAATTTAATATTCTGTAGTCACTTTTGTTACCGCAAGGCATGTGGAAGGAGAGGACTCACACATCTCACAAGGTGGTGAAGGTCTGTGAAGTAGACCACCGGAGCCACGGAGCCGATGAAGGCAACCTGAAAGGGTTCAGAGAGGTCCTCAGAACCCACCAGAATGATGACGAGCTAGGGATGGGGGGTGGGAGGGAGCACTGTGCTGTGAGAGAGAAGAGACCTAGGACTTAGGCCACAAGCCCCTGAGACCACACGGACAGTGTTTATTCCCATGGATTTCCAAGGACCGAGACATATAGGAAATCCTTTGCTTGGTGGTTGTGTGATCCTGGAGTTACCATTTCCCTGTTATACACTCTGCTGCCATCTTGAAGAGTGGAGTGGGGTGGAAAAAACCGAGAGACTGGGCATTTATGTCAAAGCTGTTTCTGGTACTGCATCGGACTAAAACTCCTGGATTGATTGAATCTACTTGCTTTCCTACTCAACCCTCTGTGGGTGGGGTAGATCAGGAAGCTCAGAATTAACTACAGATAAAATAAAGTATGTTCCCTCCTCCCTGCTCCAGATATCTCTGCATGTAGTGTGAGTATATTTGTGACCCTACGGGAATTTAATAAAATGTGTCTATTTTTAATTTGTCTTCCTGGACTTCCCCCAACCTTTGGGGCTATTTTCACAGAAGCGTGATAGTACTGATAGGCAAAACTTCTGCACTGGCTGCAATTTTCCTTTCCTCTTTGGAAGAAAGCAATTTATTCATTATATCGTATTACTATACAGGACAATGAAGATAAAAAAAACTATGAATGGCTTCACCTCTCCTTGTCTCTAAAGAAACAATTATAGTGAAAGTTGCAGGGGAAGCCTATAGGAAAAGTTGAACTTGCTAATAATATTTCTCATAATTTTTGTCAAACAAAAATGTCAGATATGCATCCCACGTGTATTCAAGATGAAAGAAAAAGATGGTGTTTAGAGTTGTTTACTGATTCAGACTACCTTTATGTACCATTTGCTTTTGGCAGAGTCAATAATTTTCTCATTAACTTTCAAACTTGCACATATTCCAGGATTTTTTAAAAAACCCATGTTTCTGATTCATTTTCATTTAGTTATTATAAAGGTGTTTAATAAGAGTGAGTCCATATATAAGATGACGCCCAAAGCTTTTAAATAAGTGCATGAACTGGGTGCAATATCTTTTTCTTTAAAACAGAAACATTCCTTTTCCAATTGTAAATCAAGTCAAACTTAGAAAAGGCATGAATTTGTATGAGCATCCTACATCCATGATGATGTCGTAACGGTAAGTCTGGAAATAGCCTCATTTCTCCTTTCCTGATCTCTCAGCTCTGATTTTTGTATCCAATTATGCTTATCAAATAGTAGTTTTCTGTAAGCCTGCATCTCTTTTTCAAAGGCCCCGTTGGTGTATCTTCTAGGTGTCTGGAACCCAAGTAGAAGCGAATCTCTTGCAGCTGGCTATTGGTTATCTTTAGGAATATAAGTGGAGTGGTGACGGAAATAAATCCGAAGGCAATGATTGAAATTCATAAATAATCCAGAAGCCACATTCTAGTAAACTCTCCCCAGGGTCTGATGACAGGTTTCCCCTCTCCCCTCCTCCCCCCTGCTTCTGGCTGAGGAGCAGAGGAATGACCTAATTCAGAGAGGAAGGGAAGTAGACAAGACAGGTATGCTTGTTCTCAGCCCAGAAGACGGGACTGTGTGTGCAGAGGTAGTCCTCTTCCAGGCCCAGACAGAGCTTTTCCGGTAAGGAACAGAAAGCAGTAAAGCTCACTTACAACTCCAAGAGAACTGCAAGCAAGAGCTAAAAACTTCAGCCACTCGATCTCCTCTGTGAAACGGCCCACATTCATCACACTATTAAACAGGTCTGTTGGGAGACTCAGCACCTTCCACATCTGGGCCAGCTCATCTGCGTGGATAATCAGTCTTCCAGCAACCTGCAGGTCAGGGGACAGACGACGGACAGGGAGGGACAGGATGAGAGAATGCCCCAAGAGATACTGCCCAGCAAGGCCCACATTTTCCCAGCACCCAGCAAGGGGTTTGATGGCGGGAGAGGAATGAGGGCAGGACTCTAGCCGTCCTCTTTGTAAGGGTAGAGAAATATTCAGTGTAGTGTTAAGTGTGCTGAAGTATGATGCAATCATTTTAACTCTCAATGTCAAGATTATAGGGAAATAATACCTTTATTTTACATTTTAATTTTTTTCTGATACTTTTATCAGAAAAGTATTGTCTGCTGTTTTATCCCTAGGTTGTGCCTATAAGGGAGATAGGGCAGCCTGCAAATGAAACCCAGTAGCTGAGGACTTGTCTGAGACCGGTAATCAGTAGTGAAATTAGAATTAGATGTTAAGTCTCTTGCTTCTATGTTCTGTGGAGTTTTTTGCACTACACTTCACATGTAACCCTCCTGCTTTTCCAAGACTAATAAGGGGTCTGTGGTCTGGATGCCTAGTGTTGCTTGGTCCCAGTTATGGTAGATCTCTGATCTCTGCCATGTCTGTTGCATAAGGTGCTTGGTGGTTAAAAGGAGAAAGGGAACAAGTCGTTGGCCAACAGTGTGATAAGGCTACAGATGCCCTAGTGAAGCATACACCTTCCCTGGCCCTCCGATTCTAGTGAAATGCTAAGCCTCTGGGAGCAAGGTAGTTGGCTGTCAGTCCTCAAATACCCCAAACCTCTCCATCCTGGATTTTAAAGCAGAGTATGGTGGTGCTAAACCACATTTCCTTGGAACTGGCCAAACTACAACTTTCTCAAGTCAGACCTTCCTCATCCATTCATTGGAAAGCTCCCAGAATGATATGGCTTTGAAGAGAGCGAGGATTTTCCCTAAAAGCTAGGTTATGTCTGCATCTGGGATAGCTCGGAAACTAAATTATACCCCTCTCCAAACTGTGATTGCCATCATATTATGTTCTTGATCAGTAAGTGTGTCACAGTCAAGGGACTGTGGACCTGCGCTTTTCTGGAGAGAAGGATTATTATTGAGTTGATTCCTTGGACATTCTGCCAGCTTCAGGGAAATCTGGGATGACCCCACTAATAACTCAGCTTGTAGCCTATTTCAATATCATTCCTATCCCTAAGAGAAGGTTTGCTTTCAGTGAATGGTTTAGTGGATTTTATGATATTGATTGGCCAGCTGACTGCTGGGGGATGGTGGGCTTTTGTCTGTGCCCACCTGGCCTCAGTATTACCCCATCTTCCCCCTTGATGCTCTGGTACAGCCCTTACCCGAGAATGCAGGATCTTTAACAGCTCAGGTGTAAGCTCTGCCCAGTTAGACAAAGCCACTCGCTCAGACCGCTCTCTCACTGGAGGAATCTCTCCACGAGACATAGCCCCGAAATAACTACAAGAAAAAAAGTTAGGGGGTGGGGAGAAAATCCTACATTCCACTGGCCTCTGGCTGCTTTGAAAACCCCCTCTCCTTTTTCTTGAGGGCAGGGGATGGAGGAAAGAACATTTGTTAGGGCCTCCTATATGCCAGACACTTTGTTTAGATCCTTTATGTACAGGAAAAGCCCGAATGTGTTACCTGCCATTCCAGGTATAAAGAACACTTAGTGAATAAAAAGATTTGTTTGTGTCTAAGGATGACAAATAATCGATAAAAATTTTGGTATGGAATTCCCTGAAGCATATAGAGTCTGGGATTTTTTTTTTCCCGGTCATCCCTCCTAAGTGTTTAATATACACATGTGTAGGTGCGCAGCCACACATTACATACACACATATACATATATATAATAGGAGATACAGAGTATATACATATTATACATTATATAGAAAAAATATATTATATATGACATATATACACATAATACATATGTAATACATCATATAACAGTAATTTGTGTTTCTTCTCTATTTTATAGAACACATAAATATGTAATATGTACAAACATATGTACATGTACATACACATATACATAGATTATATATTATATACATTATATATGATATAGTATATATATAATAGGAGGGAGAAAAAGATCATTGTTATTTTAAATCCCCACTCTCTTTTAGGGAAGAAGATTCCTGGTACCTAGAGGAACAGTTTTTTAATCATAAAATCTTTATTTCCAGTAACATGGCTATTGACATACTTAAAGTTGATTATTAGGTAGTGAGTAATATGTAATATGTAATAGGTAGTCTCGGTAGCGGGTAGTCTAGGTAGTGGGTAATGTATAATCCTGGTAATATGTAATAGGCAATCTTGGAAAGAAGTTGGAAGAGCACTAGAGTGACTTGTATAAGAAAGGGGAGGAGAAGGAGGTGCTCTCGGGGTGAGTGAAGAAACGTTTCCAGCTAGAGATCGTAAGGCTTTAAGGGGTTTTAAGGGGAGAGAGAAAGAAGGTTGGCAGGGCACTCTGAGGGAGGCTGAGGTGAGAAGACAGGCCACGGAAGGGGTGAGACGATCTTATGTGGGGGTGTGTGAAGTAAAACTCTTCTCTATCTTTCCTCAAAAATTTTTAATAAAATCTGCCCACTCACTGACATTATGTGGAGTGGACTCCGGGCGCAACACAGAAAAAATACTGAGTCCGGTTTCAGGATTGATATTAGACAAAAGAGCTGGGGCGCCTGGGGCTCCGTTGGTTAAGCATCTGACTCTCTTGGATTTAGCTCAGGTCCTGATCTCATGGCTCTTAGGATGGAGCCTCATGTTGGGCTCCTCAGTTGGCAGGAGTCTGCTCGAATATCCTCTCCCTCTGTCCTTTCCCTTGTTCTATCTCTCTCAAATAAATCTTTTTTAAAAAGATAAAAAGGGCTGCCTGTAGCTGGGAATGGACATAGGAGTTGACACATGGGTCATCAATGCTATCTGGAAGGTCTGTCTTCATCAAAAGCCTTGTTATTAAGAATCCCAGGATCATACACCTCTGCCCCTCTCTGCTTTAGTTTTCATGAATAAATAGTCTCATTATTTTTCTCCAGATCCAGTAGTATAAAAAGAGTAATAGAGGGAATTTTGTAGAAGCCCATACTAAGGTCAAGCTATACAATGATAGGGATGCACCACTACCTGTCTCTAGGTTCCAGAGCAATGTAGAGCTACAAGGAGCAAAATAAGACCTTCGAGGTACTGCCTTGGAGGTCAGCAGTAGGGAGGGCAGAAGAAATACTGTCTGGATGTTTACCATGTACATGAGCAACTTCCACAGACAGACAGATCAGGGTTGGGATACGTGTGGGTTCAGGGTGACAACAGGAGTGGGCTCTAGTAACTTGGGCAGCATAAACAGGAGAGATAGAAATGCAGCACATCATGTGGCAGAAGTGACTGCCCAAATAGAGTGATACACTTAGCAGCAATGTCTTTGGACTTTTTAACCAAGTTGGTGAAAGAATGTGGAAGTCAGGGATTTAGTACTCTGTGGGTTATTTAGCTTCATTTGCAATGAACAATTCCACGGTTATTCACATATATTACAAATCCGTGCAGTCACACATACCACAAGACATGTTTACATCCTGCAGATGTCTGGGAGGTGATTTCTTCTCAGACAGCACATATGCAGGGAAATTCTTGCTTGTGATGAATTAAGCACATATTTTGTCTGGGAATACTTCGTGGAGTTTCTACAAAGTGCTACGGGCTTGTGAGTCTCATAAAATCATCTGATAAATGCTTTTCATGTATTAATAGATGGAGAATGCTCTGGGGTCATGCTTTCCTTTCTCATTGTAGCTAAACTACAAACTGATTCTTCGTGGATATCTAAAAAATTTATAGCACATGATACAAAAAGGGAGCAAGCAGGCTACAACAGTGGAATGTTTTCTCCCATAAATGTCAGGGACAATGGCAAGAAATGTCATTTTCCTTGTTATAAAGCAGTAGCATAATAAAATGGGGGGGGGGGTTAAACTATTGTGTGGTATAAAGCAAAGTCTGTCTGAGTATGCCAAAAGAAATTAGTCTTCTGATGCCAAAACACAATCTTGGAGGTAATTTATAAAATTTAGAATGGAAAACTAAAGTGTTCATTACTAGCAAAGCAACCCCTTTATGTCCCTTATTTACGAGCACCACTGGCTTATTTTCCCTCCATCTGTAAAAGCTTCATCCTGACTCAGCCCAGCACCAGGAGTGCCCTGGCTGTGACTGTGAGGCTGATCTTGGATAACATTGTGTGCTTTCTCAAGGTGTCCACACCTTCCTCCCACCTGCTCAATACATCTCATGCTGAGGACATTCTCCCTTCTTCCGCCGCCCCCCTCCCCCGCCCCAGCTAGGCTCAACAGCATCTCTGACTCCCCTTCTCCCGCTGAAACGCTACAAAGGAGATCATCATTAAGCAGTAAAACTAGCCTGAAAATGATCCAGGAGGTATGGTTAGTTCTCGACCCCTACCTCAAGTCCCGGATCCCCAGTGTCAAGCGGGCATGTGTCCCTAAGAAGCCATTTCATAAATGAGAGGCTTTCCGTGCAAAGCTGTTTGAATACGGGCCAACAGCTAGCTCTCGCTGTGCAAGCTCTTTCCACGGAACAGCCTCTGGAGGTCGCCCCTGCAAGGGGGCACCTGAGTTTGAGGCGCAGTGTTTTCAGCCTGGCCCCTTTTCCTGCCCTCGGCACTCAGGGCTGCCTTCTCTCTCCAGAGTGCAATGTGCAGTGCGTGGACATGTACATTTTGAAGGAACGGACGAGTTCAAACAAACACAAAATAGAATTTTCCCAAAGACAAGCCACAGAATGTCTCTGGTTGAGGCAAGAATGAGCTTGATCGGCAGTGGAAGAAGCGGGGTGGGGGTGGGGGGGTGTCCTCAACAAGGCGCAAGCGCAGAGGTGAACCAGCTGGGACCGAGCGCGCACTGCCCAGCCGGCGGCCTCAGCGCCCGGCTCCCCGAGGCGCGCTGCTGCTCTCTAGTGGTGAGACCCGAGAGCGGGCCCTACTTCGGACCACGGAAGGCAGGCGGGGCCTTCCTACCCTCATTCCTACCTACATTCCTACCTACCTACATTCCTCTCCCCTCCCTACCCTACATCCCTCTCCCACCCTCCCCCCCACCTCCGCGCCTGTTTCCCCTGGGACTGGAGAGGGGGGCGCAGGGACCTCACCAGGTGCGTGTGCGGCCGGGTTGTGGGACTCTAACTCCTGCTGATCGCCCCAGGAACCTCGGCCAATTGCTCTGGGGTCCTATCGCTCAGTCTGGGTCGCTTAGGGGAGGGCGACCCACCCTCACCCAGCGTGATGTATTTATCGGTAGATTTTAAAGCACCAGAGCAATTCGAGAGCTGAACCTCACAAGATGATGCTAATCGTTCCCGACTCCCAGGCTGCAGCCATGACAACCTCCTCAGTTTTCCCCAGGACCTCCCCTCCTCCACGCCCCGCCTCCACCCGCAAGGGGCACCCTGGGCTGAGGTGAGAACGAGTACGTACTCCGCAGCCCACTGGATGAGATCCTGCGGCTGGGTCCGAATGGCGGCTTTGGTGAATTGCTTCAGCAATTCCGGCAGCTCCGGGGGGATGCATATTTGCTTATCTGTCTGAGGCATTGCTTGGTCGACCTGACGGCAGGGGAAAGATAAATAAATTGGGAATCTTTGAGTCATATAATGAGAGGGATCCTGGGCAGGATACCACCCTGCCTCTGTTTGATACTCTCCATACTGGGGAGAGTTCAGTCCCTCATAAGGTGTATGCATTCTGTTGTTACACAACTCCGAAGTTAGAGAATGGGTTACTAATCGTTGCTTTTCGTTCTAGTAAATAATTATGTCCTTTACATAAAAACCACACAATACTTCTTCATTTAAAAAGTAGACATCAGGGGCGCCTGGGTGGCTCAGTGGGTTAAGGCCTTTGCCTTCAACTCAGGTCATGATCCCAGATCCCTGGGATCAAGCCCCGCATCGGGCTCTCTGCTCAGCAAGGAGCCTGATTCCCGCACCCACCCTGCTTGCCTCTCTGCCTACTCGTGATCTCTGTCAAATAAATAAGTAAATCTTTAAAAAAAAAAAAAAAGTAGACATCAGCAAGAGGTAAACAAAAATATCCCTTAGCGATGTCACCCCCAAATATTGAATATCTCCTTCCAGAATTTTTTCAGTGTAAATATATATGTGTTTGTATAAATAAAAACGGGGTTATTAACATCTTCCATTACACACACACACACACACACACACAACTGTTATGGCAGAATAAATTGTAGCAAAATTTACTCTGTGAATCCTTTATTATTTGATATTAGGTTATTTCCAAATAAAAATAATCACCAAACAGCCATTTGGTGAATAACTCTCCTTACATCTGCATGTATTTATCTTTTTAATTGTAAAAGAGGAAACTTGTACATTTCATTCAAAAGGTTCCAAGACAAATTGAAGAAAAAAACATAAAAATCCATAGATAATATGCGAACAGCAAAATAAAGATTTTGCCTGCTGTTTGTAGAGAAAAAGAGACTAGATAATCCAAAAAGCCCCCATCTTCACACCTACATGTTAGACAAAACCCAGCAAACACACCTTTCAGATTAGATTGACTTGCTGAACTTGAAAAAAAGTGAGAGAAATCCTTAAGTTCCAAACAAAGTGAGTAAAGTAGAAAGGAGACTGGTAAGCAAATGCAGAAAGTAAGGGGCAAATGTAGAAGCCAGGAAGATGAACCTTTCATACAAATGATTAGACAAGTTGAAAACAGACCAGGTAGTAGGCCCACAAAAGTGAACAAATGAACTGCTGGACTGAGATCCTAGAGGATAACACACCCTCAGTGTAAGCAGTAAAAATATGTGCCTACAGGCAGGGGGGAAACAACCTAGAAATGTGTCTTCATTACTGCTTCTTGTTGGGGGCAACATAGTTTCCCACAAGTCTGTTTGCCACGAACTAAGTCTAAGTTTTAGATTTATACCACTGACCCTGTTGGGAAATCCCAAGAAAAGAAACTAAAGTGGCCTCAGGTTGGTGGTAAAGTGGCCCCAGCCTGGTGGTACTCCATTCTCATTTACTGAATGTTCTTTTGTTTGAAGGAAGAAGAGTTCAAAGATGTTGATTGATTTCAGACTTTGTAAAAAGTCAAGAATGCATAGTAAATTTCAAGAATAATTACTGCAGAAATTATATAACCACCAAACTAGAAGAAAGGAGAAAAAGAATTAACAACAAGAACAAGACAATTTGATCAACCCACACGAAGGAAGGCAAGAGAAGAGTGGGGAGAACATAGAAAAAGTGGATGAATAGCATGATAGAAAGTAATCTGTGTATATCAAGTAATCATAATAAAAAGCAAGTATGGCCATCAAAATGCAGAAACTATCAGACCAGATTTATAAAAAATCCAACTATGGGCACATCTGAAAAGACCTAACGACACAGAAAGACTGAAGGTGAAAGGATATATGAATAAATAGGCAAATAAAACCAAAAGAAAATGAATGCAGACATGTTAATACCAGAAAAGAAACTTCAAGGCAAAATGCACTATTAGGAGTAAGGAGGGTCAGCACGTAATGATAAAAGCTTCAATTCATTGAGAAGACAACAGAGTTCTCATTGAGTAGACCACAGACACCACCATGGGTGAATCTAGCAATGCTGGATGGAAAGGATAAAATACCGTTTAGGATTACATGTATATGCTATTTATTTATTTAGAGAGCAAGTGGGGGGAGGGGCAGAGGGAGAGGAAGATAGAGAATCTCAAGAAGACTCTGCTCTAAGCACAGATCTTGATGCAGGGCTCGATCCCATGACCTTGAGATCATAACCTGAGCCAAAATCAAGAGTCAAACACTTAACTGACAGAGCCACCCAGGTTCTCCCATGCATTTTATTTTCTATGTATGAAGTATTTCATAATTTAAAAGTAACCATTAAGAATGTATTGTTCTGATAACTTACCAATCCTTTTTTGCTCCTATTGTCTCGAAATGTGTATATATATTATATATATATATATATATATAGTCATTAAATATACAAAATTTACCATTGTAACCACTTTTAAGTATATGGTTCAGAGGCATTAAATGCATTCTTCTTGTTGTGTGCCCATCACCACCATCCATCTCTAGACTTTTTCATGGTTCCAAACTGAAACTCTGTACCCATTCAACAATACGTTTCCATTTCCCCACTCCCCTGAGCTCCTGGCATTCTGCTTTCTGTATTTATGAATTTAACTACTCTAGGTATTTCATGTAAGTAGATTCATACAGTATTTCCTCTTTTGTATCTGGCTTATTTCACTTAATATAATGACCTTAAGTTTCACCCATATTGTAAGAGTGGTCTGATTTTCCCTTTTTAAAGCTGAATAATATTCCATTGGATATATATACCACAGTCATCTGTTGTTGAGCGTTTGGGTTTTGTTTTGTTGGTGTTTGTTTTGTTTGTTTGTTTGTTTGTTTTTTGGTCTCTTGGCTACTGTGAATAATGCTGCTACGAACTGGGTATACAAATATCTTTTCAAGTACCTGCTTTCAATTCTTTTGGACATATACCCAGAAGTGGGATTGCTGGATCAGATGGTAATTCTATTTTTGATTTTTTGAGGCAGTGCCATACTGTTCTCAAAGAGGCTGCATTTTAGACTATTCATATATATTTAGAACTTGTAGTTGTACAATTGTTTTATTTCTATTCTAAAGATTAAAATGGCCTTATATAAGTGAGAAGATGGCCCAACCCTAATTAACTAGGCTTCCAGGATGACAATAACAATGATAACCCTTGGTCAGTATAGAGCAAATTTAAACAAAGCCTTTACCCCATGCCTCTTCTAAGAACATTCCATGATCTCTCTCCATTTTTGGCCAAACAATCTATTTTTCTCCATGATTAGTCCTTCTTCAACCTCTTGCAGTTCTTTCTGCTCTCCTGCCCCACCGTTTGCCCCTTATAAGCCATCGGTTATATCTATTAACTTTTGTACCAGATGCTATGTTAAGTGTTCTACATATATTTTCTCACTTAATTCTCAAAATATCCCTAAGAGGTACATTTACCACAATTTTAGAGATGTTGAAACTGAGAGAGAGAATAAAACTTTTGAAATGACATGTAGCCCATAAGTGACAGAGGCAGGATTTGAACACACACAGTCTGATGCGGGAGGCATGCCATTAAACATGACTGTCCCTTCCTTCTTGAGGCTTTCTCTTCCTTTGACGGCAGATACCATTCTTGCTTTTCTATTTTCCTTCGCATGTCTCCTGTCACCGTAACTTTTTCCCTCTTTTCTTGTGTTAAGCATGAGTTTGCAATCTTCCCAAAGCTCAGTCTTCAGCATTCTGAGTTTATGTCTTTCTGTCACTCTTTTTGAAAAGCTCACATCCCTTCATGGCTTCCTCCACCACAAGATGGTGGTGATTATACTTGTCCATCCCTGACCTTTCTCCTATGCTTTTGTTGTTCACTTCTTACTGCTTCCGGGATACATCTCCACCAAAATTTATTCTCCATCTCCCAACTAAGTCCGTTTCCCAACTTTGTGTCTGAAAATCACGCCACTATTTTCTCAGTCACTTGGCCTCAAAGCCTGGGCCATCCATTCTCTTCAATGTGTTGAATCTCATGAAATCTCATGGATAAATATTTCCTCTGAAATGTGTCTTCCATTCATCCCTTCCTCTCTATGTCTACTTTTTTTCTCCTAGCCCAGCCCCTCACCACCTACTGTGCAGGCTCCTAACTGGTATCCCTGTCTCAGGTCATTCCCTGGTCTATTCTGAGTGTGTCCAGATCAGTCTTCTATGCTGCCATTGATAGATCCGAGAGCCCTGTTCACAAAATGGCAATCATATCCATCCTGACTTTCAAGGTTCTCTATACTTTACACACAATTTTAAATTAGAAATTTTCTGCTAGTATTTACCAATACAAATTTCCAATGTGTAGTCTACTCTGGCATCCTTCCAATCCTTCCAGATTTTGTATCTGAAGGTTGCTCATCCATTGTTAACAGAACTCTGTCTTGCATTTCTAGTTCCCTCGGGATGTTGCTAATTCTGGCTGGTTTACTTGGAAGTGCTCTCTTTTTTCTCATCTATTCAAACTCCACACACCCCTAAGGTTCATCTTGAGTTCTACTACGTCATAGGTCTTCCTAGAAAACTCGGGAATCATCAGATATTATGTGTAATACACATTTTGCCATTTCATCCCATTCTGCCTTTTACAGATATCTACAGCTGAGCTTTCCACAAGTGGCCACAGCAGAATGGGTTACAGGTGTCTCCAGGATAGATGGATGGTTGTAAACTTTTTATAGTGATACAAAATTTACAACCATTTTACAATGATTCACTGATTTATAACAGTTGAAATTATATTCGGAAACAGTTGGGCTCAGTCAGTAAACTTCCAGATTTCAGTAATTATTGTTTTTGTGCTTAAGGTTTTATGCATAACACCTGCCAGAGGAGATGCTCGTATAGGGTTTCCCCCTTTATCCATCATGTTAGAACCATCTCCGTGAGTCTGCTTAATATCGCTTAATTGTAATATGTTTATTACCAGTGATAATCATTTGTGCATGCATTTCAAATGTGTAGTACTTTCATTTATTTTGCTTATTTTTTATATTTTTCTCCCAACAAAGAAGGCATATGTGCTTCATCATTATCATCACCACTTGCTCATTGTTTGAAATTGTGACTTGATTTATATAGTTATTTATTCTTGGCCTTTGATGTAAAATATTCAAAATATGATTCTTTTTTTTTTAAGATTTTATTTATTTATTTGACAGAGAGAGAGATCACAAGCAGGCAGAGAGGCAGGGGGAAGCATGCTCCCCGCTAAGCAGAGCGCCCAATGCGGGGCTCAATCCCAGGACCCCGAGACCATGAGCCAAGCCGAAGGCAGAGGCTCAACCCACTGAACCACCCAGGTGCCCCCAAAATCTGATTCTTTTTTTTTTTTTTAAGATTTTATTTATTTACTTGAGAGAGAGAGACAGTGAGAGAGAGCATGAGCAAGGAGATCAGAGGGAGAGGCAGACTCCCCATGGAGCTGGGAGCCCGATGCAGGACTCGATCCCGGGACTCCAGGATCATGACCTGAGCCGAAGGCAGTCGTCCAACCAACTGAGCCACCCAGGCGTCCCCCCAAAATCTGATTCTTAATGAAATTTTGTAATGACATTACTTGTTTGTAGAAATAAAAAAAAGTTTCTAAAAACAAATAATAGAAAATAATTTAATTGGTTTAGAAAAGGGATTTGGAGCTCTTCAATATTGCTTGAAAAATATTTTCCAAAATATTAATTTTACTTCATTATATGTAATTGCTTATATTCTTAGAAATCTAGCACTTTGGGGTGCCTGGGTTACTCGGTTAAGTGTCTGCCTTCAGCTCAGGTCCTGATCTCGGGGTCCTGGGATTGAGTCCCTTGTTGCCCCATGTGGGGCTCCTGCTCAGTCAGGAGCCTGCTTCTCCCTCTCCATCTGCCCTTCCCCCTCCTTTTGGCTCACCCTCTCTCTCTGTCCCTCAAATAAAAAATTTTTTTTTTAAAAATCTAGCATTGATTATTAAATCATATTTTCAAAAATCCAACTTATCTGCTTTGGTGAGTGCTGTGAAGTGTGTAAACCTGGTGATTCACAGACCTGTACCCCTGGGGATAAAAATATATATTTATAAAAAATAAAAAATCAAATAAATAAATAAATAAATAAATTTTAAAAAATGCTTAATTTTTCAAAAATTGTATGTAATTTATTTTAAAATCTTCGTAAGGAAATGGACAACCTTATCTTCTTTGCAAATTGATTTGTTATGGTCAAAAAGGCCCATAGTTGCCTTAATACTTCCAATATATTATTTATTTTCCTACCATAAAGTATAATTTAAGATTGAGTAGTAATCATTTTTATTAATATCTATTATTTTTAGGATTTTTCAGATTTAGATTTGTTTGCTCTGAAAATTTTTCCTTTGTCTGCCTAAATATCTTATTTTCATGGAAAAGTTATCAAATGAAGAAACTGGTGCCAGGAAAAGTACGCCAGGGCCTCAACAGAAAATGTCTATGTTACACAGATAGTTTCTTAAGAGGATAATTCTTTAAGTTTCTGGTCTCTGGACCCTTTAAAAGTTATTGAGGACCCCCAGGAGCTTTTGTTAATATGGGCTTTATTGATCAATATTTATTTTAGAAATCAAAGTAAAAATGTTTAAATATTAATTTTAAAATAAAAATAAATCCCTTACATAATAAGCAACATTTCGATGTTCTATAGTTCTATAGTTTCCAGAAAGAAAAAATCCCTAGTGAGAAAAGTGGCATTGTTTTACATTTTTTGCAAATCTCTTAATGTCTGGCTTAATAGAAGACAGTCAGATTCTCATATCTGCTTTGCATTTAATCTGTTATGATACCACACATCATGTAGCTTCTGGAAAATTCCACCAAATACTCTTTTTTTTTTTTTAAAGATTTTATTTATTTATTTGACAGAGATCACAAGTAGGCAGAGAGGCAGGCAGAGAGAGAGGAAGGGAAGCAGGCTCCCCGCTGAGCAGAGAGCCCCACTCGGGGCTCAGTCCCAGGACCCTCCGATCATGACCTGAGCCGAAGGCAGAGGCTTAGCCCACTGAGCCACCCAGGTGCCCCCTCCACCGTGTACTCTTAAGGAAAAGACCGAAGAAGGCGTATCATGTCTTAGTATTATTACAAAAGCAGTTTTAACTTCATGCACTCCTACTTCCTAAAGTCTCAAGGCTCCTCTGAAGTCCCTCAAATCACACTTCGAAAACCACTGTTTTAGGAAACCATTTACAACAGTATTTACAACAGTACTTTACATCCGACTGGATTGAAGAAGCTAATTAAAAGGTCTCATAATTAGGAACTAAAGCCAATATATCTCCCACAATTATGGGCTAACTCATTTTACCAACCTGCCAGGAAAGTGACCACACATTTGGGACTAAATAAAGCCAAGGAAATATATAAAGGTTACTCTGGAATAATACTATTAGAAGATGCATCAATGACATTCTGTACAAGACAAATTAATCACAGCATTTCCTTGCAGAATGGTGAACCTGCAGAGGTTAAGTCACTGTGCTCAGTTAATGGCACTAGTTAGAACCCCTGGGGAGGAATGCTTGGAAGAATATGGACTGTGTTGCCAAAAAGTACCAAAACAAACCACTCAGGGTAATATATGTGGAGTAGTAACTAAGCACTTTAACACAAATCAGATGTTCTAGATTATGCAAGCCCAGCAGTTCCTGCACTGGTGGGAAAACTGACGACAGGAAGGCAGGAAGGCTTTCCCTCGGATCTGCTCTCCATGTTCTCAATGCCTGAGATGCAAGTGAAGACATTGTTTTGTTCTCAATAAGCTCTTGTCTGGAGTTCCCTGTGAATGTGAATTCCACCTTAAAGGATGTTACTAATAAAAATCCAAGCCATCCTGGTTCTGTTTCCAGCTTTATGTGAAGAGACCGTTTGCTGTTTCCTACCAACGTACCTATCAAAGGAAAAGCTCTTTCTCTGGAGATAAGGAGCTAAAAGAAAATTTGAAAAAAAAATGTCAATGATCTTTATTGCGGAGTTGTTGAGGAGAGTATTGTCTTCAGAAAATTGGCTTAGTTGACATTTTTGAACACCAGAATGAATTTAATCAAAATCTCAGGAAGTGTGTGAAAATAAGTATACCAACAATGCTCATGGGTTGAAAGGAAATGTGAGATGACATGCAGTTCAGTGGGGAGTTTAACTGGTACTCTAGCTTCAATCCTAAAGAAGACTAGCAGCAAAACATCTGTTAAGTGTCACATTATTTGGAAATACATGATATGAAACACTTCAAGCACGTTAGAAATCTATTCATGTAATCACGAGAGTTTCAATGAAAGAAAGAAGGAACTGAATGATCCAGATTCTGGTTAATAGTGAGAAAGGAGTTTCTATTAACTGGAGAAAAATCAGTAAATACCCTTCTACTACTTGCCAAGATGCATCTGTGAGGCAAACTTTTCCACTGATGGTAGCTATAAGAATTTGAAGAGAACATCATTACAAGATTGTTGTTGGGAACCTCATGTATTTGTTTCAACACAAAACTTGGTATAAAGCAAACTCGTGATAAGACAGCAAGCTTGACTTCTCTTTAAAAAGCTTTAAAATGTTTATTTGGGAGTTTCATTCAAATTAAACAGTTATATCTTTACTGTTACTCTGTATTCTACTTTTAATTATAATTATGTAATAAACCTATGTTGAATTTTTGTATAAGCTCCATATATATCTTCCAGTACGCTGCAGTTTGCTCCAGTGTGCATTACGTATATTCCTTTGTATGCTAGGACATGAAAAAGGCTGAGGAAGCTCAAGTGCTTCTGTTGGAAAAGCTTTTGAGTTTTCTTCCAGTGTTGAAGTTGTAGTGTTTCAAAGATAAAATTTCAAAGATGAATTTCAAGGAAATCCTGCTGGTTATTGAGATCAATTTCTAGTAAAAGCTGAGATTTATATATTAAAAAGTATTTATTAGAAAGTAAACTATAAAAATACTGCTTGTTAAAGGAAACATTAGCTTCTAGCTTAAATTGTTCACCTAGAGTATTAGAAGCCGGCAAGAAAGTTTGAGACAAATTAGCAAAGGGAATAAACTTCTTTCGATTGCAGGGAAAGAGAATTCACAGAATATCCTACAGACCAAAGACAGCTGATACTTTCTAAAGAAAAGAGGAGCCAAGAGAAAGAAGCAGGAACATCTGACTAAACTCCTTTACTAAGGAAGCATTTGGAGGCAGTGGAACTTTGCACTAATTTATTAATAGGAGCTGGGATCCCCTCTTGAGAATTGAAACTGCTTGCTGGGTTGTTAAGGGGGGATGGTCTTTAAGATTTCTGACACCTATAAAACACCAAAGCATGAGCAAATTTTAAGATGGTCATATGATTCTAAGATTGAGATCTGCTGATTGAATTTGAAAGAACAGAAAATTTCTAATCTATTACAAATGTATTTTTATTTTATAAAATGGTAACAGCATAGCAATCTTTACAATATCATTCAGTGCAGCATAGTCCAACAATGCTTCACCTCTACTCTCAAACTCCTTCATTCCTGCTTCTGCCTGGCTTGATCTTCACATTCCCCAACAACGTGATTCTATTTCTTAATTAATTTTCAGTGAATGACTTTCCGCCCAAGGCTGCATCCCACCCAACTATTATCCTCACTTGGAGAACGTGCAGCCATTCCCAACCTGAGTGAAACCAAGGAAGTCAGAATGAATCCACACTGCCATCCTTTTGGTATGCCCAGTGTTTTTTAAATTATATGTTAGATGTCTAAAAACTAAAGTGTGTTTGGGGTGCCAAAAATTTCTAATCTGTCATGCTACTGCTGTTTGACTACCAAAAGCCTTGCAGGTTTTTCCCTTTTACCCAGTATAGTTGCTCTGCAAGGGTCAAGCACAATCCTCAGTCCACAGGCAGGGTTGGCAAATGGCCCCAGGGGAAAAAAATGGCTCGTGATCCTCTGCTTACCTTGGAGGGGCTCCACACCCTCCTGGAATTTTAATCCATCTAGTCCTCATTGCTTCTAAAGCTCTCCACTTTATTTACAATGTTTTTAAAAATGTATTTTCTAGGGGCATGTGGGGCTCAGTCGTGAAGCTGTCTTTGGCTCAGATCAAGATCCTAGGGTCCTGGGCGGGGAGCCCCTGAGTGGGGAGTATAAATATATACATATACATATACACATATATACTAGAGTTTTAAAAGTTGTTGTATTTGAACTCTAGAGCTACTGCACCCTACTATCTTCTAGCTGGAGATAAGGCCCATTTTCATGGCTTCAACCAGAGTTCCATTCTGATGCCTCCCACATTTCCCAAGGTAGGCTCCCGGATGTGAGGGCGATCTGGCTGCGACATCTGTCACCCCATTGATCGCCAGGGTTGATTCGGCTGATCTGGCTGGCTAGGCGGGTGTCCCCTTCCTCCCTCACCGCTCCATGTGCGTCCCTCCCGAAGCTGCGCGCTCGGTCGAAGAGGACGACCTTCCCCGATAGAGGAGAGGACCGGTCTTCGGTCAAGGGTATACGAGTAGCTGCGCTCCCCTGCTAGAACCTCCAAACAAGCTCTCAAGGCCCAAGGTAGGCTCCCAACTACACAGCAATGTATTCACCAGCTACCTACTATAGGGTTCTCCTCTCCCATAAAAGTGTCCCAAACAGACTTTTACTCTCTCAATTGCCTTATCTGATGTATCATGGCCATTTTTGATCCATCTTTCTCTTTCATTCCTCAGTTCAGTCCTTGATGAGCTTTTTTTAAAAAATATTTTTTAAAAGGTTTTATTTATTTATTTATTTGACACAGAAAGAGAGATCACAAGTAGGCCGAGGCGCAAACGTGGCGGGGGAGGGAAGCAGCCTCCCTGCTGAGCAGAGAGCCCAATGTGGGACTCAATCCCAGGACTCTGAGACCGTGACCTGAGCCTAAGGCAGAGGCTTAACCCACTGAGCCACCCAGGTGCCTCTTGATGAGCTTTTTAAAAGAAAACTGCCTGTTAGGAAAAGAAAAAGGAACACCTTTTTAAAAAGGAAGGGGTTTGGGGCGCCTGCGTGGCTCAGACAGTTAAACATCTGTCTTCGGCTCAGGTCATGATCCCAGCGTCCCAGGATCCAGCCCTGGGTTGGGCTCCCTGCTCAGCAGGGAGCCTGCTTCTTCCTCTCCCCACTGTTCCTGCTCTCTCTCGCTACCTCTCTCTCTCATTCTGTCAAATAAATAAATAATCTTTAAAATAAATAAAGGAAGAGTTTGACTTACATTGTTTACAAACAAGAGAACTCATGTACAGAGAAGTGGAGTGACTGGCATAGGGTAACAGTTTATGTCGGAGCAGATGCAAGAATCTGGGTCTACATATACCATTGCTCTCTCCATGGTACGTCTTACTGCCTCCTTCTCCCTAAATAATAATGCACTGACACATGGATTTTCTCTAGGACAACCCTCGTCTCCTTATGTCCTGCTGTCTCCCTAAATCCTGGTTATTCCCCTTTGCGTCATGAAAAGTATATTTTTAGCACATTGAAGCAGAACAAAAATTATTTGCCAGAGTATGTCCTAATGTTTTGTCCTGAAAATATGGTAATTAGTCCAACTATGTTCCATACAGTTGCAAAGAATGGAAGGATGGACAGAATAAGAAAGGCCTATGAGCAGTCATTCATTGTTCGTTCACTATCTCATTTAATCTTCACAACACCCTATGGGTGGGAAGGTTCTAATAGTATAATAGTTTTCCCAATGCCAGGAAACTGAGGCTTACTTTTCCCAGGTAACATGTCTTTGCCACTCATATTATCACATCACTCTCAAACACCTTTAGAGGATCTTCAGTTCTTTTCTCATCAAAATGATGTCTTGTCTGACTTCCAAGTTCGCCACAATTCATCTTATTCATATTAGCTTTGCCTCTCCAACTTTATTTCACGGAAATGTGGATCATTTTCTATTCTGCGCTTAATCCACAGTCAAGCCAACCTAGCACTAGATGCCAACAGCAATATTGCTAAGAGCTGTCCTCCCTGACCTTGTCCTTTTTTGTTGAGCAGGGGTTTTTGGCTTTGTTAGCAGCAAATTTATCAAAATTGCTTATATATCATGCTAATACCACTCTTGGAAATTATATGAGTTCCACATATTTATTATTTCACAAGTGAACAGGTATCCCTTTTCATTTATCTTAACTTAAACATGCTCCTATTTTAAATCCCCATGTTCATATCATGGTCCACAAGCCCAGGGACACCATTTACCGACTGCCATATTGACTGTGTTCCCAAAAGTTGTGCAACACGTCCCCTAATATGGGGATCTGGTGTACAAACCTGGGGCCACCTTAATACTGTCTTTAATTAGTTTATTAGGCTTCATTTTTTCAGGGTGAAACATCAGAATATCCTCACATCATTTTCCTCCTTTTACTTGTCCTTTGAACTTCTGACTTCATTATAACATTCCTATGATTCAGAAACTCCAATATGAGAGGGCTCGGAGGGAATGCACTATAGTTTTCAATATGAAGAGAGGGCTATTGGGACTCCTGCATGGCTCAGTCAGTTAAGCATCTGTCTTTGGCTCAGGTCATGATTCTGGGGTTCTAGGATCAAGCCCCCAATTGGGCTCCCTGCTCAGTGGAGAACCTGCTTCTCCCTCTGCCTCTGCTGCTCTGTCTGCTTGTGCTCTCTATCTCTCACTCTATCTCACATAAATAAAATCTTTTAAAAAAGGAGAAGTCTAGGATTTTTTTTTTGTTTCCTTAACCATTCCTGATTATGTTCAACACTGTACTTGTCTCTTCCAACACAAACTGTCCTACACAGCGAGGTGAGCTGTAACACCCACAGAGCAGAGCAAATGTTAGTGAAGAAGAACTCCTGGCTATTAGATCAGAGGCCAGGATTCTGGTCCTGGGCCTGTTTTTGACTAATTATGTGATCCTGAGCAAGTAATTAATCCAATAAAACCTTATGTATCAGGACTAGTGCTGATTACTGGAATACAGAAATAAATGAGTCATACACCCTGCCGTCAGAGAGCTCTTAGGCTAGAAGAGACAGATAGAAAACTAAGTGATTAAAATAGGACAAGTGTTGGGGTGCCTGGGTGGCTCAGTGGGTTAAGCCTCTGCCTTTGGCTCAGGTCATGATCTCAGAGTCCTGGGATGGAGCCCCATATCAGGGTCTCTGCTCAGCAGGGAGCCTGCATCCCCCTGCCTCTCTGCCTACTTGTGATCTCTGTCATATAAACAAATAAAATCTAAAAAAATAATAATAAAATAAAATAAGACAAGTGTTAAAAATGCTGTCCTAGCTATAGGAAAACAGAATCTCCCAGATAAGACATCTAACACTGGCTGGTCGGAGAATGTCATCGGAAAATACGTAAGAATAATGATATTGAACAGAGACTTGGGGAAACCTGGTTTGCTCATTGCTGTATTCTCAGTCCCCAGAAAAGTGCCAGGTATATAATAGGTACTCAGTAAGCATCTGTTTACTGATGAAAGCATGGAGGGAATTTATTTGTGGCCAGACTCCTTAGACAAAGGTGTGGAGGCATCAGAGCGCGTGGAGAATTCAGGGGACTGGGAGTGATTATAGAGAATTAGGGTGGCAGAAGTGGAGTAATTGTACCTTGGCCTGGAACTAGAACCCAAGACAAGAATATAGAAGGCCTTGTATGCTGTGCTAAGGCTTGAGAACTTTATCTTGAAGGCAGTAGAGAGCCACTGGAAGATTTAAGCACTAGAGTCACACAATCAGATTTGAGTGTTAGCTTGATAAGCCAGTTACTAATTTACTGCTGCTCCGCTCCAAAGGTACCCTGCATGCAGCTAGCAATGCCCAATGGCCACCAGCTTCCCTTGGCCCCTCTCTGCCCAAACTCAGTGGCAAAGAGCAACAATCACCCATGTTCATGTTCTTTTCATAAATGGCTTCTTTGGGATTCTAGACTGTGGATTTTTGCCTGCCTGGCACCTCATGAACCCTGACCACACACTTATTGACAGGCTCGTGGGAGGTCAGCTCCTTCTTGGGTGATCTGTCTCAGGGGTAGTGGTTGCTCCTTATGTTAGTATACCTGTACACTTTAGATCTCTCTTTACAGCTTGCTAGCCAATCTTCCATTACTCCAATCCCATTGTAGTTAAAAATTCTTTATGTTGAAGTTTCCTGGTAAAACTTGTATATTATTTCTCTCTCTTGGACTCTGGAACACACACTGATTCATCAACACCTGCATAGATGGGCTGAGGGGAGTGGAGTGAAACTTTCGGCAGTGCATCTGGTTAAAAGAATATGGCAGCAGTTTTGGCAACAACTCTTGAGAACCTCATTGTCTTTTAGGGGGTGCAGTGGGGAGGGATAAGAGAGGCAGGAGTAATAGGACTTGGTAACCACTGTGGGAAGAGGAAAAGGAGTATAGGTTGACTCCCCACTATATAGATGGTGACACTGTGGTGCAAATGGAAAACACAGGAGGAGGAGCAAGTCAGATTTTCCTGCCATGTTCCTTTTTACTCTCAGGAGTTCCATGTACTTTTGAACCACAGAGACTTAGTTAGAATCACAGATTCCTTAGGTTGAAGAGGCACCAAAACCCAACTTTTCTGCCTTTGAGCAATATAGACTGTTCACATCAGATAAAAGAAGTGAGGAAAGGCCCATTCTGTCTTAATAGTCCATGATTCTAATGTTTTATAAAGTGCTTTTCTGGGGCTCCTAGGTGGCTCAATGGGTTGAGCATCTGCCCTTGGCTCAGGTAATGATCTGGGTCTTGGGATCCAGCCCTGCATCCTGCTCTCTGCTCAGCAGGGAGCCTCTTCCCCCCTCCTTCCTGCCTCTCTGCCTACTTATGATCTCTCTCTCTCTGTCAAATAAATAAAATCTTTAAAAAAAATAAAGTGCTTTTCTACTCTTAAAGCTCTCAGGAGGGTAGGTCTTCTCATTTATTTATCCCAGGCCCCCACAACTCTTTAAAATTCAACAGATTTCCTTTTTTTCGTGAAGCCTACAGGACTCCCAATATAGAATGACAGGTCAACACATATGTGTTGGATGCTGAAGAATATAGGTTTTATCAAATATGTAGTATAGATTTGGTCCTGGAATTGCTTTTTTTGGTTTTATTGGTGTAGGCTATATAGAGCTTCAGTTATAATAACGAAAGGCTGTAGTTACATGTATAAAAGCCTCCAACACCAGAATCTCAGAGGCAGTTGCTATGAACAGCTCTTGGATCTAAGGACCAGGCAATTGTATAAACTTGTTTGGGCTTGGAATAGGAGATGGTGGGTTTTAGACACATGGTTATCCTTGCATGAAATGAACCTCCCACTTTTTGCCTTTTTTGTTTTTTTGTTTTTTCTTTTTTTTTTGCCTTTTTCAGCACAGCTTTCTCTGACCTGTCAGTTCCATTACACCTTCTCAGAGCACCACTTACCTACCTCTCCTTGGCAGCACGTAGCTCAGCTCTAATTTTACAGTATTTGTATCATTCTTCAATTAGCATCTGCCACCACCAAAAGACTTAACTTGAAGGTAGGGACAGTCAGTTTCTGCTCACTATGGAATCCCCAATGCCTAGCCTGGAACACAGTCAGTGATCAATAGATATTAGGAAAATGAATGATTGATAGCAGCTGTTAAAGTTTTACTCACACCCATTAATCCTCACGAAAATCCCCCCCTAAATATGGGGGGAAAAGGTGGTTTCGCTAGTCTGGAGGAGGCTCTGATCCCAGATTCTGTTCTGGTTTCAAATCACTGCCCTCTGTGCAAGAAATCATAAAACAGTGGCTTTGGGAACAAAATACATACTTTGGGCAGAGAGCAATAATCACCCATGATCACATTCTCTTAAAGATCACAGCCCTCTTCTCTTGCTCTGTGAACAAAGAGGGCTTCAGAATCCAGATGGGCCCAAGGGCAGGACTCTTCCCTCAGACCCGCGCAGCCCTGGAGGCGCTCAGAGCACTTCCCTCCATCCACTTCCCCTCTAGGGTAGCTACCTGAGGCTCGCTCCCAAACCGGCTGTCTGATACGAGGCGACACCTCGCGTCTGGCCTCAGGCAGGAGGTGTGGGGACAGAGCTAGTCCCACGCACCCTTGGCGGAGGGGAGAGCCGCAGAACCCGGGCGGGGAAAGACGGTACCGGCTTCGGGCTCAAGGGACCGGGGAGGTGGGGTGGGACCAATCGGGCTTTGTTAGCTCTTGGCCTTCGCCTGGCAACCTGGACGCGGGCCGCGCTGCCTGGCAACCGCGGGGGTGGGGCCCGGGCGCGACGTCACAGAGCCGCCCCCCCGCCCCGCCCCACCCCGTCACGCCCCGCCCCGTCCCTCCTTGTTCCCTCCCACCCTACTTCCTAGGGCTTCCCGCAGAGACTGGGTTGCGGAATGTTCGAACCCACCGGGAACTGTCGGGGTTTTGCTCGGGGTGGGAGGACCGGATGGCCTGGTTGTTTAAGGTTAGGGCGGGGGCGTTAGGAAACCTGGGGGATTTACAATGGGCTTTGGCAAAGTGGCAGTTTACAGTGGGCTTTGTATATTAGAGAGTGGAAGTGGGCAGGTGAGGAGGAGGCAGGCGAATAATAGTAGCCAGCATTTGCAGTGCTTTTGTGTGTGTGCCCAAATGATTCCTAAGTGCATAACACGTATTAACTCTTAAAATCTCCCCGTGAGGCAAGTGCTATTACGATCTCCGTATTTACAGGTGAGGAGAAGGCACAGAGAGGTCAAGTAAGTTGCCTAAGATTACAGGAAGTGGTAGAGTTAGGATGTGAACCACGTTGCATGGTTCCAGATTCCCCTCTCTTAATCTCTATGATGCTAAAACGGGACAGAGTTAGTGTGGAATCCACAGAGCTCGAGATGCCTGAGGCCACAGGGAAAGAAGGAAGATATTCACCAAGAAGCATGGCATTAAAGTCTCACACAGTAACTCTGGAGGTAGGTATTAACCTTCACTTTAGAAATAAGAAATAGGTTCTGGGCGCCTGGGTGGCTCAGTTCGTGAGGTGTTCTTCTCCTCTGAGGTCTTGATCTCAGGGTCATGCCTTAAGTCCTGCTGCATTGGGCTCCTTGCTGGGCCTAGAGTCTACTTAAAAAACAAAACAAAACAAAACAAAAAGCAACAAGGTTAAAAATAAAAAATAGGTTCAAAACTTAAATTTGAGTAACTTGACTATGGTCAACAGCTGGCAGTAGGGACAAATTTGATTCCAGGTCTTCTGATTTCAAGATTTTTTTTAAAGCTCCCAAGGAGGCAAGAAAAGCCCCATCTTTTCCTGCTACAGCTGTTGTCACTTAACACTCATTTTTAAAGTGGCCCTTGCATCATCAGGTCTTTCAGTCCTTTTACACACTAGTGTGTGCTAGTCTAAATCATTGAGTTAGTTCATCCAGGGCCTTCAAAGCTTTCTCCAGTTGTGAGATGAAAGCCGTTGTCTCTCCTTAAAGCAATTTCAAGCATCAGCGAGTAGACATGGAGGCTGGGTGTTTGGCTTATGTATGCAGAAGGCTTTTCAGAACCTGCGGTCATCCATTTGTGAAGGGCTCAGTCTGTTGGCATTTGTCAAAGTTTTGCAGGTCCTCTTTGTATACCTGGAGAGTCCTGGCTGATCTGGGGATGGCCATTTGCCCATAGCTGATTTGGGGATAAAAGGAACCTAACCACTGGCCATCACCTGTCTTCCTGAGCTTGTATGAACGGTCTACCAGGCATTGGCATCTGCCTTAGGACTAGGGCAAGGCTGGAGGTTTGAGTGCTGCAGGGGCCTCTTCCAGGAGAAAAAGACCCCAGTGGGGTCCATTCTGTGTCATAGGAGGGAAGAAGTTGTGCTTATCTCTTCCTGCTTTCATGTGGAGGACGTTATACAGAGAGGAATGAATAATAATGATCTTCATGTTAAAGAAGGAGTGTTTCTGGTAAAGCAGTGGCCTGCTGGAGATAAGATGAGAAATGGACTTTTAGTGTGGCAGGAATTTTGTGATACTGACCAAGGTGATCTGATGTCTGCCGAAGGTAGGTTGAGGGACAAAGGTGAGGTCATCCTTGATCTATTAGTAATAAATGCAACAGATTATGGTGAAGAGAATATGACTTTACAGGAAATGATAACCACAAAATTCAGGAAGCTGCTTTCTTTTGAGAGGCCTAGGGTGGGAGAGCAAGGAGCCCATAAATGGAAATGGTTGGTGGTGGTCCGGTTCTTGGTGAGATTGGTGGTTTTGTGGGTGTTCATTGTGCTTCAGAATTTATATGTTCTCTCTTATGTTTCAGCTATTTATTAAAATCTATGTAAACTCATCAAATGGGTCACACTATTTCTATTTTCTTGTGTAATTGAGAATTGACTGTATACATTTTCATGATTTCATTTTCCCTTCATTCACATCAATGTCCAGGTATGCTCTAATTTCTCCCATCATATTCCCCGGCAGCTTTACCCCACTGCTCTACTCCCCTTTACTGCAAAGCTCGTTTAAAGAGTTGTCTGCACTTGCTGCCTCTAATTTCTCTTTCCAGTCTCTCTTGAATCTACCTGAATCAGGCTCTCAGTCTCATCACTCACTGAGACTATTCTTGTCAAGATCCCAAAATGACATGATGTTAAATCGAAGATTATCTCTTAGCCTCAACTCAACCGTCAGCAACACTTAACCCTGATGATCAGTCTCTAATCCTTGAAACCCTTTCTAGGACATCACACACTCTCGGTTTTGCTCCTTTCTCACTGCCTCTTCCTTTTCGTCTCTTAAGCTAGTTGTTGAGGACTCTATGTTTGTGCTCCCTCTCCCAAATGCATATGCTAAAGCCCTAAGCCCCAGTGTGATGGTATTTGTCAGGAGGACTTTTGGGAGGTAATTAGGTTTAGATGAGGTCGTGGGAGTGGAGTCCCTATGATGGTCTTAGTGTCCTTTTAGGCAGAGAGATCAGAGCTTGCTCTCTCTGACATGTGAGGATACAGCAGGACAGTGGCTCTCTGCAAATCTTGATAAGGGCCCTTCCAGGAACCATGCTGCCAGAACTTTGATCTTGAACTTCCAGCCTCTAGAACTGTGGGAAATTAATGTCTATTGATTAAGCCCCCCAGTCTGTGGTATTTTGTTATAGGAGTCTGATCTCTGACCCTGATTCATTCTTCTCTCTGTGATACCTTAACGTCAGAGAGTTGCAGGATTTACCCTTGGACTTCTTCTTTATCCACATGTACTCCTTTTTTTAATCTCATCTGGTCTTGTGTTTTAGATACTAAATTTATATCTCCAGCCCCAATTTTTCCCCATGCTCCACACTAGAACATCCCATTCTCTACTTGATAACATCACTGAGTGTCCAATAGAGTTCTCACACTTAATATGTCCCAAATTATACCCTTTTAAAAAAAAAGATTTTATTTATTAGGGAGGGGGAGAGCACAGAGGGCAAAGCAGACTCCCCACTGAGCAGGAGCCAGTTGCAGGGCTCAATCCCAGGACCCAGAGGTCATGACCTGAGCCCAAGGCAGATGTTTAACCAACTGACCCACCCAGGCACCCCTCCAAACTCTACTCCTGATATCCCTTTCTAAACCCTACACCCTTCCAGCTCCTCCTCTGCTTCAGTATCACTCCATACTATATTTTTAAATTTTTGTTTTATTTTTTAAAGATTTATTTATTTGAATGAGAGAAACACAACACAAGTAGGGGATTGGGAGAGAAGCAGGCTTCCCTCTGAGCAGGGAGCCTGATGTGGGTCTTGATCCCAGGACCCTGGGATCACGACCTGAGCCAAAAGCAGATGCTTAATGACTGAGCCACCCAGGTACCCCCAATTTTTGTTTTATTAATTGGTCTATATTCTCTCACTGGAGTGCATGGGTTTTTGTTTTATTCACTGTCTGTTGCTGGGGCCTAGGATAGCCTAGGATAGGGCTACACATGTAATGAACCCTATAAATATTTGTTTGCTGAATAAAATTCTTTTTTTCTTCCACCTTTCTTCCTTCTCCTTCCTGCTTCTAAAAGGCCCTCCTGAAAAGTGATACATCAGTGTCTGTTCAGCTTTGCTAGCTCAGTATCTGAGGGGCTAAAGTTATACTTGGCCAAGGAAGGGATGGATCTGGCACCAGGGGTAGGATTCCTGACCTGCCTTAGGGCCATGGCCATCTCAGCTCAGATGGTAAGTTCTGCCTATCCTGTGTGGCTTATCTTGCGGTTCACTTTTTCAGATCTTGAGTTGGCCATTTCCTAGGAGGAAATGAGTTATGGCCTGCTAGGGTCATGGGGAAGCTGGGACCAGGGAACAGCAAGGGTCACACCGCCACCAGTCCTCCCAGGTCCCCCATACTTATGGAGCTCAGCTGTGTGGTGTGGTTTTCAGTCTCCTCATGGAGCCAGGCCACCCTGTGGACATAGTCTCTCTTCATTTATATATTACTGTTCTCTTGCTACATAACAAATTACCACAAACATAGTAGCTAAAACAACACATATGTATGGTCTCAGTGCCCCCAGGGCAGGACCCTCTTCTAAGGGTCTCACCAGGCTAAAATATAAGTATTGGCTGGGGCTATGAGCTTGCAGGAGGCTTGGTGTTCTTTTTCACACTCACCGATTGTCGGAAGAATTCAGTTCCTTGTTGTTATAGGACTGAAGTCCTGTCTTCTTGTTTGTTGTTGGCTAGGAATCACTTTCAGCTCCTACAAACCTCCCTCTGGTCCCAGAAATGCAGTTCTTTCATGAGAGCTCACAACATGGCTGTTTGCTTTCTTTCAGTTGGTTTTAAAGTCTCAGCGGATCAGGTCAGGCTGGCCCAGGACAATATCCTTTTTGAGAAATCCAAAGTCAACTAATTAGAGACCTTAATTACATTTGGAAATTCCCTTTTGCCACATAATCTTAATCCTGGGATTGATAGTCCACCCCATACTCAAAGGGGTGGGATTATATAAAGGGTGTACACTAGGGGCTAGAATCTTGAGGACCATCTTAAATTCTGCTTACCACAAACTGTATCTTTGTGAGGGGGAAAAAACACATGAAGGTCCACCATCTTTCTTCAGAGAGAAGGTCTGACAGAGAAGTATGGCTACCCTTTGTTGGTCTGGATCCTCGGGTCTTCTGGCTGCCTCTGTGTGTAAACTTTCCCTCAGGACTCTAGGGGAACAACACTTCCTCACTTAGGAAGAACAAACTGGTCCATGTCAGTGAAAATGTCCACCTAATCAAAGTCGACTTCTTTCAGGATTTAAGAAGATAAAGGACTGTTAACTCTGTGGGAGCAGGGGGTGGAAAAGGCTCCACTCTTGTCTTGACATTTGTGGCTTCTGTGGCACTGTTGATTCTCCTCAGGACTGCTCCCACATTAGAGAAAGGAGATCTCTTGTGGTAGACATATCCCTGGGGTGGATGGGCTGGTGAGAGGGACAGGCTGAACTGCCTTCCCCACAGAAAACTGCCTGGTTTTCCTGCCTCTGGTGCCTGCTATTTCCATCTAACTTTATTCTAAATATGCACATCACCATGTCCCTCGCCAAAAAAAAAAAGAAAAAGAAAAAGAAAAAGAAAACTTCAGTGGTTGGCTTCTCCACCTTCCTCCCAGAGAACTTCTATCCATAGGAGGAGAGAAGCCTGTAGATGACTCAAATTCGCACCTCCAGTCCCAGCCTCCCTTCTCAACTTAGTCCCTTGTCTAAACGCCCCAGGCTTCCTTCAAACAAGTTCACAGAAGACATCATCCTTCCCCAAGGCCAGCCTCACACATTCCTAGCTCTGCCAGTAGAGACATCATCCTCCTTGTTATCCAGGCTACAAACCAAAGTCACTTTCCGCCACCCCCTCTGCCCTCCTCATGCAGCCTGTCTGCTTCCCCTACACGGGGTCTGTGGCATTGGTCCTTTCCTTGTCAACATCACTGAGCCACACTGGTTCCAAGCCCTTAGTGTCTCCTGTCTGCACTGTTTCCATAGTTTTCTACCTTCTTAACTCTCTTTCCTCTCCTCCCCCAGTGATTCTCAGTTAGGGGCAATTTTGTGCCCCCCAGGAGACATTGGTCAGTGTCTGAAAGTAACTCCGGTTACCACACCGGGGAGTGGGTGCCAGCATCTGGGGGTAGAGGCCAGGGATATTGCTAAAGATCCTACAGTGCTCAGAGAAGTCCCCAAACAAAGCCTCATCCAGCCCCAAATGTCAATAGTGCTGAGACAGAGAAACCCTGCTTTGTGTCCATTCCTCCATGTTTCCTGAATGTTATAGCCTAACTCTTCTTAAGAAAATGCACTTTATATACATTACTTCCCGTGAGAAAAAAAATTTAAAAATTCCCATTTCCTATATATATGCCTGGCTTCCTCTGCCTCAGATGCCCTTCCCCTTCTATGGCAAGAAATCTCCCCTTTCTCTTAAAGCTTGTAGCATGTTGTCCAGCTTGTAAGCTGGGTTAGTCCCTCTGGATCCAAACTCTGCTCTTCTCTCTCCTTATCTATGCCCCAGGACTGTGTCTCCTGGCTCCTTTGCCCTCCAGTTCCTGGCTGGGATTGGCCTGTGGGAGGTATCTGCAGGTGACTGCATGTTGGGTCTTTGCTTCCCAAACTCAACCTGAGCTTCCTGTCCGTCTACAGCTTCAGCTCACTTAGAGCATCTCCTCTTCTATTGTCCCCACCCTTGTGGGGCTCCAGAGACACCATCCTTGCCTTATGCCTTCAGGCCAATGGTGGCAATGACTTCCCACTGTTGCCAGTCCCTGCATTCACCACTGTGCTGGGTTGGCTTATGTTCTGCCCACACCTCAGTCAGTATTTCCTTAGTTAAACTCTCTCTAGTTAAATCCTTTGAGTGTGCCATCTGCTTCCTGCTGGATCCTCAGTGCCTCGGCAGTCACTTGAAGATTCGCCTTTCCCTTTGTGCCCACACACAACTTACAGCCGGGACTGCTCCCATGTCACTCAGGGTGTACTCCTGATACTGCTGTGATCCATTTACATCTAGAATCTCCTGTGTTTCCCAAACACATCGTAAACTCCTGTGGGTGGAGGCTATTTTAATATGTCACATACAGCCTCTTGGTGTACAGCGGTCTCAATGAATATTTGCCAAGGAAAATCATGGTAAAATGTGTCGAAAAATCACCTGATTTCATAAACAAAGTGTTCTGAATTTAAATTACTTAATTTCATACCATAGGTGTTTGGAGTGATTTGAATCAACTTTTATACCACGTTTTAAATCCAGTGGAGGCATGGGCTTTGAGACATGAGACTGGCTGCTCAGCAGCTCTGTGTTCTCTCTTCTTGGTTTCTGGTGGCATTCTGTGTATTCGTGGCTCCTGAATGAGGGACTCAGAGTGAAACTGGGGGTTTCCGCACTGGCGTCCTTCCTTGAAAGCAAGATGCTCTCCCTTCTGAACTCTCTCCCTTCAGAACTCAGTTATTCTATTGCTGGTCTGCAGGGACCAAATGTTCTACTTGCTGCCGGAGTCTAAGACTTGGTGCTGCATTGTGCCCAAATGTGTGCTTCGTAAACGCCATTTTGTCCCACAATTCACTTCGAGTTTCTATTTAAATATTTAATGATGCAAAAATTGGTGTAAGTGCCTCCCTAGGGAATCTTGGGAAAGTACAGGGATGTAATCAAATGGTTTTGCAAATTGTACTTATTTATTTATAACTCTAATTTGAAAAGAAGGACCGGAGTTATTAAAGAGGATATTTGCATTTCACAGACACCTCATCCTAAGGAATGAGGGGTAATCATTCTTAAGAAGAGGGGAAAATGCCAAGTCATTTCTTAGAGTTATTGCTTCTTATCCTTCCTGTGTTGTAATGGTTGTTTGTGTGGGCAATTAAAAAGGCTATTTCTTCTGCTGTCTGCTAAATATGTCTTCATCTGCCTAATTCTGCTGTGGGGTCTCAGTCTGACCTAAGCGTTAGTTATTTTCATGCCAAAAATCCACACCCAAGTTCTGGGTGGTTTTTTGTTGTTGTTGTTTGTTTTATTTTTTTCATTTTTTGTACTAGAAAGATGAAGAAGGTGACTAGAGAGGAGTGGTAAGTGTTCCACAATCCACCTTGACTTCATGGAAGGGCTTGGAAAATATGAGGTTGATATGGACTGATCAGGGCCACATTATGGTTTTCATGGGCCGTAAGCACTTTTGCCTTCATGACAAAAAAATACGAAAGCTTATATTTTATGACTGTGTTGACAGAATGACAACTATAATATCCATTAGAACATTTCTGCGGACCTCTAAAAGTATTGTGGTCCCTAGGCACCATGTCTCTTACACCTAATGAATGATAGCCCTGTAAATAGACAGTGGGAAAAGAGGGTGGCTTGACTCCCTTTTTTCAAGATCTAAAGATACCTGGATTCCAGTCTGTTCTCAACAGTGCCTAAATTGGGAGATTTTGACCACAAATAAGGTGAATGAATGATCATCTTTTGACAGACCTGGGGTCTTTGGAGGGATGGGGAGCAGTAGATCATGAAGCTCAGCCACCTCCCAGAAATGGGCTGCTTTTCTCTCCAACTTATCCAAGGGTGACGTCACCTTCTGTATAGGTTACAGATGGTGTTACAGTCTCTACTACGGGAGGGTCCAGGGTGACTATTCCATTTCACAGATGGGGAGCCTAAGGCATGATAAGATGAGCCTGTGTGGCTTCTTCACTAAGCTGATTCAGATTCTGATGCCTTGCTGCTTTCTTGGCAGCGGAAGGAGGAAACACTTAAAATAATTTTTTCTGACTATAAAAGTCATACTGGTTTTTTTTTTTTTAATGAAATTTGGAAAATAAAAGAAATTGAAAGAAGATTTTTAAAAAAAGCCAAAATCTTTTAATCCTACCTCCTAGAACCAACTACTGCCCACTGCTCCCTGAAGTTGTGTAAATGGGTGAACCAACCCCTAGTGGGACAGAACCACTCAAGTTCCCAGGAGGTAACCCAGCAGTACTGGTCATTGCTGCCAATTCTGCCTGATATCACCCTCCACTGCAAAATGACAAGATTTCACTGCACCCTTCACCCCCCAAGGCTTACAAATTACAATGTTAACTAGAAGAGGTAGATTACAAAATTTACATACAATATGACCTCAGTGATAGAGAACCATGCATAAAAAATTGAGGAAGTCAATAGATCATTATGTCAGCAGTGGTGCTACCCCACAGAAGCTCTTTTATCCATGAGGGACAGCTTTCTGGGGGTGGGGGATGGTGGGTTTTCAGCAGTACACAAACCCTCCCTCACACGCAATTTCCCATGCATGGGAAATTTCCTGTGCAGTTTCCAGGCAGCTTCCTATGAATAATAACACAGCTGCTATTTCTAGCCCTAGGAGAGTTCATTGGGGTGGCAACGCCTCTATGCATCAACCCCAGACCTTTGGAGAGAGCTGTCCTCCCTCATCTCCTTTTCCCTGTGCCCACCCATGAAGCAGCATTTTCAGCAGGCTCCTATTTGTATTCCACGGCTGGCAATGGGTTTTCCTAGCTATCCTCTTGGGAAAATGATTCTACTCTCTACATAAAAGCAAGGATACAATTAAAGCTACGCATCCCAGAGCAATCAAGGGAACTAACAACTCCATGTTACTATGAAGAGGATGCCACTGAATGAGGACAGTTTCTGCAGCAGCAAATGCAGGAGAGAAGCTCCTGGTGCCCCTGTGGACCCTCAGAGGCAAAGTCTTCCCAGCAGCTACTCCCAGAGAGATGGGGCAGACAAAATATATGGTCTTTTGCAGTGGCCTGCTCTGATGTCTTATAAGGTTTCCTTTATTTCTCACCTAAACCCTGCCTATTCTGCTCTCATTCCAGATCTGTTTGCCTTGTGAAGACGGAATGTTGGCCTGTGTGTCCTCATCTGATAACCTAAAGCTGGAGGGTGGATTTCCTCTGAAGTGTCTCTCTCAAGCTCAGAATTTTAGAATACCATGTTAAGAAACTAAGATGGGGGCGCCTGGGTGGCTCAGTGGGTTAAAGCCTCTGCCTTCAGCTCAGGTCATGATCCCAGGGTCCTGGGATCGAGCCCCACATCAGGCTCTCTGCTCAGCAGGGAGCCTGCTTCCCTCTCCCTCTCCCTCTGCCTGCCTCTCTGCCTACTTGTGATCTCTGTCAAATAATAAATAAAATCTTAAAAAAAAAAAAAAGGAAATTAAGTCGAAATGGCATATCTGACCATTCCATTCAAATTTTTTGCTTGAGCACCTACTATGTGTCAAGCCAGGAAGAACTAGGCGGGGAGACACAGGCTGAACCCGAGATGCCATGTTGAGAGCATTCTCTTTCGGTTTTTAAAGTGAGCTTTGAAGGCAGATAGACTTGGGTTGAATCCACTTACTCTTTTAGGGCAAGAGTGCTCCCCTACCTGAGCCTCAGTTTTGTTACCTACACATGGGGATGAAAATCCTGTTTCAGAGGTTGTACAATAAATGAAATAATTTAAACAAAGCACAATTCCTAATAGTGGAAGACATCCTATCAATGTTGCTCCTTCCTTCAGGTTTTATAATGATTTGGTGATGGGGACACCAGAGACATTGGGTGGAATAAGAAACTGGGTTTTGTTTTATAAATGTGAATTTTTATATGTATTGCTGACTTTCTGGATCAGCTATAATTCTTTATTGGCATTCCACAAACCCAATTATGACCTGTTCTTAAAATGCCAACATTCATTCACCCAACGAATATTTCTTTTTTTTTCTTTTTTTTTTTTTTAAAGATTTATTTATTTATTTGACAGAGAGAGAGATCACAAGTTAGGCGGAGAGGCAGGCAGAGAGAGAGGAGGAAGCAGGCTCCCTGCTGAGCAGAGAGCCCGATGTGGGACTCGATCCCAGGACTCTGAGATCATGACCTGAGCCGAAGGCAGCGGCTTAACCCACTGAGCCACCCAGGCGCCCCCCAACGAATATTTCTTAAGTATCTTTGATGGTATAGTCAATGTATGTTAAGGGAACAACACCTACCTTTAATATAAGCTTGGTCTAGACATAATCAGGAAGGGAAATCTGCCAGGAAGAAAATCCTATATGGAAGGAATTTCCAGGACAGCGGAAGATAGGCTCAGAGAAGCACAGCTGCCATCAGAGACATTTCTCAAATGCTGGCAAAAAAACTCCTAACCAATGCCTGACTGCAGAAGAATCCTGGGAGCCTGGACTTGTCTCTTATTCTTGAATTGCATTTATTCTGGGAACCAAGCAGAATGCTGTGTCAATCCGCTAAGAGGGAGGCAGAGTTATAAATAGGATATGTGCTGGAAATAGGAAATAAGATGAAAGATGGCATTTGGGGCTTTCACGGCTTGTCCCCCACCTTAAGCAGAGGGAGAAAAGCCATCCAGTTTGGGTGGGGACCAGAAAGTCAGGAGCCGTCATTCCAAGGGAAGTGGAAGGGAGAAAGGAAGTGGGAAGTATGACGGTGGTAGAAAGTGGAGCTGTGGGAAGAACTGCGTGAGCTGCCAGTGGAGGGGTAGGAAGGTAAGCCAGCCCCCCAGGCAGACGACATGATATCCAAAGAGAAAAACCCAGTGCCAGGACAAAGACTGAAGATTTTACCCAGCTGGACAGAAACCTGAAATAGCAAGATAGTAATCGTGCATGGGAGAGAGATTAGGTAGGGGAAGAACTAAAAAGCTTAAGCCATAAAAAATGGAATTAGGTGGCAAGGTAAATAGGACTCTGGCCAAGAAGACCAGGTGCGATCAGTAGCATTCCCAGGTAGCTCCACTGACCCCCTTCCCCAACACCCAAGCTGGATATCTTCACAGGCATTAGTGAATCCATAACTGGGGTGGGGAAAGGGTGTTCTAGCTGTGGCTGAGGGAGGCTGTCATGGAAAAAAAGTCTTGAAATTGGAGGCAAATCTAGTCCCAGCGTTGCCATCAACGAGGCATACGGCCTCAAACTTACCTGACCTCTGTGAGCTGGGTTTGATTATAGACACTGCTATGAACTGACCATTTGAGCTTGAATGATTTTCTTCCCTTATCTAGACTTCTTTGTCTTTTTCCTTACAGCGGTATATGTAGACTGGGTCTTAAAAGCTGCTGCCAGGTATAAAATTCGACACCTTAATCCTTGGATGAATTCTTGGGCTCGGAGAGAAGAGTAACGCCTAATTCAACCTGTTCTACAATAGAGAACAGCTCTGCTAGAGAATATCCGGCTTAGATGCTAGTTGAATGGATTGCCTTAAGTCCTTTTCTAGCCAGAGTATGCTTTCTTTCAGTTGCAGAGTCATGACTTTTACCAGCTTTCTGTTGCACAACTGCCAAGTTTGGATCTGTGCTGTTTGCATCAGGGAGGTCCAGCCGCATTAGGCCATGCAGGAGAGTTTTCAGCAATTACCCACCCAAGGTAAGGTAGGAAGGAGGCCCATAGGTAACATGAAATGGAGGGTCCTCAAAGAGGCATTGAGGGAAGCGCCACAAAAACACTCTGCCAAGAAGATGAGATATACCTAGTTATCTTGCAAATAGAAGGTAGGGAACTGGAGATCTGGTTTTGCTTCATTTTCTCAAGTGATCTCTTTCTGAGACTGAAACAAGGGTGTAGGGAAGAGTATACCCAAGCACATTCATATTCAGAAGTGTACTATCAGGGAGTTTTGCCCAAACTCATTAATCAAGAAGAGCCATGTGGTATATATGGGAACTTGCCTCCTTTTACCACACAAATTACCTTATCAATTGACTTCAGGCCGTGATGTGTCCTCCCATTGGTCCATAAGCTTAACTAAAGTTTCATCAGCCCTGTAAAGACTCTTGAAGTTACCTAACAGAGATTCTGTTGCTTCTACTCTGCCCTCCTGCCCATGTCACGCCTTCACTCCACAAAGGAGCAAGTCTATAAAACTGAATCCCCATTAGAGAGATCAAGTTGAATCTTATCAGCCTTTTTTACCTTGTCTGGTAGGCGAGTCCTGAAAGAATTCGAACCTTACAAATTTTCAAGAATAGGCATGAATTTGGGTCCTGGGTCACTTAGTCACTGCCCGGGGGTGGGGAGTATAAGCCTTGGATGTTGTCCTAGGAGTCCTGGAGATTCATTATTATATTAAGGATTGTAAAATATAACCCCCACTCCTCCCCGTATTGGGATGAATGTGAGTCTTGGTCAGAAACCATCCTTGCGGGACACTATGACCAGAAGACAGAGTGTCTCCTCTGCTGTGGGTCTTTGGTCATAGTGACAAAGTGTGATGCTGTGGTTGACTTATTGACTACCATTACCTCTTTGGAGGTAAGCCTTCCTCAGGATGAATTAGTGGCAGGATCAGACTGAAGACTGCTTAGGATTAGAGCCATACTTGAGTTAAGGGCTCGTTCCTCCACCTGCTTTCCTGGATAGACAGTGGCAGTAGTACCTGGGAGCTTGTCTGAAAAGCAGAGGCTCAGATCCCATGCCAGGCCACCTGGATCAAAATTGCATGTGACGAAATTCCCGTGTGACTTGTATGCCCATGAAAGTTTAAGAAGCCTTGGGTTAGGGTGCTCCTTTAAAAAGAATGTAAATGTGTCCTCTAGAGGGTTTCTATAGGCCAGTCATTTAGTGTAATGAGGACAGCTTAATCGGATTACTTCTCATTTATTCCTTAACTAAAATAAGCCAGGATGGGAATTTTGTTGGAAAGAGAAGAAAAAATGACCAAACTCCCAATCTCTGACCCAAACTGTAACCTTAGGTCTCACCACAGAGATCTGGCACATAGTAGGACTCAAGAGTTTTTTTGTTACTTGGCTAAATAACCGATTCACAATAAGAAAGAGTTTGTGGTTTTGTGGTTTCACTCTTTGCCATATGTAAAAGGTGTGATAGGCAGAATAATGGATCTCAAAATGTCCATGTCCTAATCCCTGGAACCTATGAATCTATTACCGTATGTGGCAAAGGGGAATTAATCAGCTGATTGTCAGGAAGATTATCTTGGATTACCCAGGTAAACCCGATGTAATTACAGTGGTTCTGAAAAGTGGAAAAGGGAGGCAGAAGAAGAGGTCAGAGTCAGGGAAAGAATGTAAGAAGAATTAGACCTGCCTTTGCTTGCTTTGAAGCCAGAGGAAGGGAGCCCAGAGTGGAGGAATGCGGGGCATCTGCAGAAGCAGAAGGCAAGGAAGCAGATTCTCCCCTGGAGCCTCCAGAAAGCCCTGCCCACACTTTGCTTTTTGCCCAGTGACACCTGTGTTAGGCTTCCTACCAACACTGAACTGACACTGAAGTTATCCTGTTTTAAGCCCCTAAATTTGTGATACTTTGTTGCAACATCAATAGGAAACTAATGTACTTCACGGGTAGTATAGTTTATTTTGAATATGGAAACAAACACAGAAGCAGCATGTGTGTATGCCTGTGTGTGTGTGTGTATCTGTGTATGTGTACAGATCATCTGTCTGTAACTGTTTTCTTCTTATATCCTTTGGAATTCAGGTGCATATGCTTGTATTAATCCCATTCTCAGTTCACAGAATTTAATCATCTGTCCATGTATCCATGGAAGGACTCTCTTTTTATAAGAAAAATATGTTTGCTTTCTTGTTTTTTCCCTTCATCCACCATTCCCAATCTCATTGTCCTCCTCCCCTAGGCATCCATTCAAATGTATTTAATATAGTCTTTCCAATCCATCTGACATGTTTATTTAGCTATATGAGCACCCTTACAAAAATACACAAGACTGTTTTATGTGGGTGTGTAATATATAAATATGAATTTAATTCTGTTTTACTTTTTCCTCTCAACTCTGTTCTTGAGATCAATCCAGATTGCTGTGTGGAAATCTAGTTCATTATCCTGGTGTATTCAGATACTACGTTTTACTTGTACATTCCTTAGAGATGGACACCTAGGTTACCCCCGACGGTGTGGCAGTGAACTTCCTTCAGTACACCTCTTTGTGTTCCTAGGAGAACTTCCCCAGGTATATACCCAAGGGTTAGCTTGCTGGATTTTAAGGTCTTCGATTGCCTTTTAGAATTGCCATACCAGAGTGAATGAGGGGCTTGTTTTCCCAGGAGGGGAAAGCCTTTCAGTCAGGGAGGATGTGTGCAGGGCTCACAAGTGCTCTGACTGATCACCAATGAGTGGTCCTCAAGGGCAGAAGAAATCTCCCTTCTTCTGAGTGCAGCTGGCTGGCTCTCAGTCCACTCTGCAGCCTCTTACCCACCCTCCCACCCAATAAAGAGGTCTTCTCTGAACTTTGCTGAGGACATGAGGGCTCTTAGCTTCCAACTCCCTCCTTTCTTTAACTCCCTTTGCCATGTTGTAAATGTATACAGTTTGACAACATGTATACAATTGATAAGTTTTAACAGATGCATACCCCTGGGAAATCACCAGCACAGTCAACACATAGAACATTTCCATCATCCCCCAAACATTCCCTGTTCATGTTTGCAGTCCACCTTTCTCTCTTTCCCTTGCCCCACAGATCCATGGATCTGCTTTTTGTTACTATAGGGAAGTTGGCATTTTCCAGAATTCTGTATAAATAGGATTTTAAAAAATATTTTATTTATTTGAGAGAGAGAGAGCACGCAAGAGGGATGAGGGGCAGAGGGAGAAGGAGAGAGGGAATCTCAAGCAGACTCCAACCTGAGCCCAGATTCTGCTGCAGGGCTTGATCATGACCTGAGATCATGACCTTGAGATCATGACCTGAGCCTTAATAGGAGTCTGACACTCATCCAACTGGGCCATCTAGATGTTCTGTTTACGGTAGGTACTTTTCTGTGTCTGAATTTTTTTCACTCAATATAATTATTTTGAGATTCATTCATCTTATTGACATATCAATAGTTTTTTCCTTTATACTGCTGAATAGTATTTCACTGTATGAATATATGACATTTTATTCAATTGTTGAAAAACATTTAACTTATTTTCAGTTTGGAGCTATTATGATTAAAGCGGCTATGAATATTCATGTAAAAACTTTCATGTTTGCTTTAGTTCTCTTGGATATATAGAAGTTCAACGACTGGATCAAATGACAGGTAGATGCTTAACATTTTAAAAAACTGATACAGGGGCGCTTGGGTGGCGCAGTTCATTAAACAGCTGCCTTCAGCTCAGGTCATGATTCTGGAGTCCAGGGATTGAGTCCCACATCAGGCTCCCTACTCAGCAGGGAGTCTGCTTCTTCCACTGACCTCTCTCCTTTCATGCTCTCTCTCTCTCAAATAAACAAATAAAATCTAAAAACAAACAAACAAACAAACTGATACACACTTTTTCAAAGTGCTTGTACAATTTTACATTCTTAACAGCATTGTTAAAAGTTCTGGTTGACCCACATTCTTGCCAACAGTTGGTATGGTCAGCTTTTTAAAATATTTTACCATGTGAATGGGTGTGTAATGGTATTTCATTGTGGTTTTAATTGGTATAATGACTAATACACAATACCAACTAATGATGTTGAACTTTTCTTATGTGCTTATTAGCCATTCATATATGTTCCTTGGTGAGTTGTTGCTTCAAATTTTTCGCCCACAGTAAGATTGTTTTGTTTGTATTTTTAATCATTGAGTTGTAAGCACTCTTTATTCTGGAAAAAAGTCCTTTGCCAGATTTGTGTATTGCAAATAATGTCTCCCATTCTCTGGCATAACTTTTCATTTTTTAAAACCATCTTTCAAAGACTAACATTTAAAAATTTTGGTTTAGGTCCAATTTATCAACTCTATTTTTTTTTAATTTGTTCCTGTTTTCTGTATACTAAGAAATCTTTGTCTACCCAAAAGTTGCAAAGTTTTTTTTCCTGTTTTGTTCTAGAAATTATATAGTTCTAGATTTTATATCACCTATGCATAATTTTAGCTTCTTCTTTTAACCCCTGAGATTCTTGGATCCATGAGTTTTTCATTATTTATAACGGGAACAAACTTCAGCTGGAGTCCCATGAAGACATCATCAGCCATTTGGGCTCAGAGGTGCATTAACATATAGAAAAAAATTTTTTTTTTAATCTCACTGAGTGACTTTCCCCTATGTAGCTACTACAATGTAGACGATTTATAGCTGTCTGATCTGGAACCTCAAGGAGATTCCTATCTCACTGAAAAAAAGTTGGCAGGTGTGCCAGGGGGCTGATTTGCCTAAAGGAAGAGGGAAGGTTTTTGTTTAAGTTTCTGGGGAAAAAGGGGGGAATCAGGAGGGGGCATGGTGTCTCTCCTGGGTATTTATGATGAGCCAAGTTCTAACAACTCAAGCAGGATCTGAAGAATAGGATCTCACGACTGCTGTTGTGAGCAGAGGAACATAAACAGAGGTGCTTGGTAACCCTGGGGTAAGTGTTCTATATAGGTGAAGTGTCCCCACTGCATGTAGACTCAGTAAGACTTTAACCAGGGCGGACTCTGAGGAGTATAGGACCATGGATTCCTTGAGGTTTATAGCTCTAGGAGCTCCTACAGCTACCAACCAGCCTTGGTACAGACATCAGTGTGGTCCCAGAAAAAATAAGTGGGAACAGAGATGAGAAACAAGAGAAAAGCTCTTGAGTGCATAAGAGACTTCCCTTGGACTTGAAAATCTGTAGGGGTAGAGGGTTATTGCCAGTAACAAGACAGATTCCCATGTACCACCTCTGGGGGAATGTGGCTTCCTCCTACTTTTGGCTTTTGAGAATCACTGCTTATAATGAGAAATAGCAATGATGTAGAGCCAGAAGAAAGTCTGAGAGACACTGCCTCAGGGGAAAGAGGAGGCAGTGGCCACCTGTGTCCTTGGCTCAGTCATCTTGGCCTGGGACTATGGGCTCAAGTTCACATTTAGCATTGTATTGTTCCTCAAAAATACCTGAACAGTTACTCGGAGTGGGGGTAAAGGTACACTTAACTTCTTTCCAATTTGGTTTCTGTCTGGAAATATGGAGCAAGTGTAAGAGACACAGAAGCAGATCCATATCACTCAGGCCTTACCATTTCAGTGTGCTCCACACCTCCTCCTCCTGCCAGTATTTGCATCTTGGTGCTTGAGGGCCAAGCATCTGGAAACCTGGAAGGTCACGAGGCCTGAGATCCATGGCAGTTCAGACATTCTGGAAGATTAACTATCCCCAATCCCCCAGAGCATCTTTCAACCAATAAGTGATGGGAGCTGATGCATAAATATCCCGGCAACCTCATCCTTTGAGTGGGGTAATTCTGAGGTGTACGTTTTATACCATGCCCCAGCAAGATTAAGCAATAGTTGTCCACTGTGTGGTTGGCTTCATAATTCACTTTTTATTGGCTGTCTTCCCCTCCCTGACTCATTTCCTCACTCTCTTACTGGTATTTCCTTGGATTAAATCCCAAATAAACTACTTGCTCTCAAATCCTTGTTCCAAGGTCGGCTTCTAGAGGACCCCAAACTAAGACAATTCTCCAGGATAAGTTAGCATCACTATGCACACATTGCCGGAGAGCTGCTGAAGAGAGCCACACTTCCTTTTATTCCTGTCTTCTCGTCTAAGGCAGTGCGGCCTGCATCCAGAGATCTGGGGGTGTGCTATGCGTACTGTCCTCTGCGCAGGCCTGGTATTGTGCAAACATGTTCACAGGTGTTGGGGAATCTCCTCACTGTGACGTGATGTGAAATTTAGAAGGAAAGAGTTGACTAAGATGTTGTACTCATGGGGGCTAGGAGAGCCATCTTTATGGAGAGTAGCATCTCCTAAACTGTGTTCCATGGTGTTCTGGGAGATGCTTGAGAGATGGAAACCCAAAATTCAAGTTCCTATGGTCATGCGTTTAGGAATTGCTGGGTAAATCAGAGACTGTTTTATGGTAAGGCTTCTCAGGATCTTTAAAACAATAAGGTGCATTGTGATCTCTGAGAAATGGAGTTTTCCAAATTTTTTTGACCATAGACCTTCTGAGAAAACATCTGTTAATAGCCCCCAATAATAAAACAGTTTGGGAAATGATGGCAGAAAGACGTATATTTTCCCTCTTCCAAATGCATGTCTTTCACTCATGAGTGTTTTGAAGAGTTCAGACTTTCATCCCAGTGGTTCAAATGTCTTCTCTCTTCTCTCTTTCCTGTGAAGCTAGACTTTAGTGGGGCTGTTACTCCTTCTTATATTTAAAGTACCATGATCATTGTAAGACCCAGCAATTGCCTGGCCTTTGCCATCTCCAGACTGTGTTCCTATATATTAATCCTCCCAACAACCCAGAGCATTGGTCTTCTAGATGCTTATTTAGTAGGTGAAGAAATCTAAACTACAGTTCAGAGCTTTTCCCAGTATCCCTTGGTAGTACATCAGTGCAGGAAAATTGGGATTTGAAGAAGGCAACGTCAAGTGGGGAAACTGATTTTCTCTACAGGGTCTGAACTTTGAGTAAAGATTCAGTTAACAGAGCAGACTTTTCTAAGGCTTTGGGGTTTGAAAAGGTCATTGGACCAGGTCCAGAAAGAGATGAAAGCACATTCGATCTCAGAATATGTTATTTGGGATTCATCCAGGTGGTCTGTGGGCTGTCTCCATTACACCACAGAAGAGAGGTGGCCCTGTAGATAAGATCAGGGCTTCCAAAGCAAACCCTGGGTTTGAATTTTTGCTCCATCATTTACCAGCAGGGTGACTTTGGACGAGATACTTAAACAATCTGAACCTCAGTTTCCTTATCTATAAAACGGAGAGAATAGTATTTCTCATGGGGCTGCTGTGAGGATTTAATTAGAGAGGATATCGAGCCCTCTACACTCAGGGAGGGCCTGGCATATAGTAGGAATGAAAAAGAAAAAGTAGCCATTATTAGTAGAAGTGTATCCACAGTTTTTACTTTCTGGCATGAATTAATCATTTAACAAAAACCAGACATCATTTTTTGTTGGTGCCTTACTAGAAATAGTGCTGTTTGCTAATGACTTCTGGCAGTAGTTTTTAAAAATTGTTGTTGTTTGTTTTGGGTTTTATTTTGTGTAAAAATAGGACTAAGCAAGATAGGTCTTTACAACTTTTTTTTTCTCCAGCTACACAGCTCGTCAACACTCCCTCGCACTCCACCCCACCCCCTGAAAAAGGAGGAAAAAGAACAAATTGAGAACGTATGGAACCACAACTCAGAAACCTGAGCATTTTCCATTTCAGCTTCTCTTGGAACAATTTGATGAAAAGCCTGTGCTGTGGTTTTAAATGGCATTAGGGTGCCCATCTTCTGTCCCTACCCCTAAGCTCCTGAACATGATTTATATTTCCCTATTTTAAGCTAGTGCAGATTTATGAGACTTTAAACACCATAGTTGAAGTTATTGGAGATTTAAAGAGATTAAGCTGGTCCAGCAATACCTGGCGGGGGTGGGATACTAGTTGTTTAAAAGATTCATCAGGATTTCCATGTTAAAATCCACTTTTCAAGGATTCTTATAGCTTGGGTCTGAATCTACTTATTTTGGGCAGAGGAGTGATCCCCCCCCCCCAGAGGAGTGAATTTTTAGGATTTCGCTTAGATGGAAAAAAAAAATCCATCCTCTATTGCTTACTGCTTTGTTTTTGGGGCTGTGCCTCTGCCCTTCACCTCTTCATCTTTCATGTCTAGCTTGCTCTGTCTTCTCTGGGATTTCCTTTCTTCTGTTCCTGTCTTCTCTCAAGCTGTTAATCTCTTGGTATTCCTCTATGTTCATGTATTCACAAGTTCAGCCTCTGACCCAGGAACCCAACAGCAGCTGGAGGGAGTCTGACACTTCCCTACTCTTGGATTCTTGCTTGAGGGGGCCAGGGGAATCTAAAGCCTGGTAGGGGTTTGGGGCGGTGGGGGTGGGGATGGTGCCCTGTGGTTGGCAATAGATGGCCTTGGAGGTGGGAATGCCTCAGGCCACAGGGGTGACAGATCCCCGGGTTTACACCAGAGGGTGCAATGACTCCGTGGCTGAGAGGGTCTGGCTGGAGTCTGGAGTTTCCAAATAAAGTGCCCATTCAAGGCAAAGAGCACAAAATTCCTAGGCAGTTAGGTGTAGGAAAAGCTGTATTGAGTGACATTGAAAATAGGTTCAGGGCACAAAGTGGGCACACACTCTTTGTCATATTCTACTAATGCCGTTAAGAGCCAACATTCTTCTCATTGCCAATTATATTCTCACCGGCCTCCGCTTCTTACCTCTCAGATTTCTTCCAAATCCTAGCTCTGCCCACCTTGTCAAATCACTGTGGGTGTAGGGAACATGAACTCATTTTAATATCAGCCTGAACCAGACATCACTGGGAAAGAAATCGGAGAAGCTATTCCAAAGTCAAGTAAAAATAACTTTGGTGGGTGCATTCTCTATGATTCTGTTCATATGAAAACCCTACAAAAGACAAATCTAATCTATAGTGACAAAAAGTAGATTGTTGGTTGGCTGGGGTCAAGAGAGGGCAAGATTAACTGAGATGGGGCACAAGAGAATGTTTTGGGATGCTGGAAATGTGCTTTGTCTCAATTACAGTGATGGTCGCACAGATATACAATACCTTAAAACTCATTAAAATGTACAGTTAGAACAGGTGTAAACTATACCTTGATTTTTAAAAATGTATCTTCTGTGCATCCACACTCCTCACCCCTCTATTATCATGGACAATGGAGAGCTGAGTACCAATCTTAGAAGGTCCCCCAATGTGTGGATTGTTGTTCAAATAGCCTGTGCTGAGTATCTATATAGGGCATGGAGATAATCCACACCAGTAGATAAACACCCAATCAGTTATAATTGACTTCAAAATGCTTTCTATGCCTTTATATTCCCTGAGTACAACCTGACTGACAGGGCAGGAGTGAGCAGGCAGCCAAGAAATGTGGTGGGGAAGCCAGATTAAACAATCACCAGGGAGAGACAACAACAGGGTGAATGACCACACATGATAAGGAACTGTTGACTTTGTAATGTGAACTGTGCATTGTATGAAAGAGGGAAGGGACTGCTGAGGGGAGCAGAGGCTCATTAGAAATCAAGCCAACCACGATGAATGGTCCTGGCATCTGGATAGCAGGAGGGCTTCACCAATCCCATCTTTTCCACATCTCTAATTTAATTTTTGACATTGCTTAAGGTAGGCACAGTGCCCTATTCATTTTGACATCCAAATATCCACTTTAAAGTTGGCCAAGCTCACCTAGAGGATGATGTAAATAGATCAAGGATCGAGTTAAGATTTAGGACATTGGAGTTTTGTCCCTGCTGTGTGACCTTCTGAAAAACCACTTAGCTTATTTATTTGTTCATTTATTCAATAAAATTATAGAGCACCTGCTATAAATCAGGTGGTTTGCTGGAAACTAGGGACACATGACTCTAGGCATCCCTTTACTCATTTGTAAACACTCCTACTGGGATCCCTGCACCATCCCACCACTGCATTGGTGGATCATATGAGTAGTGATGTAGTTGGGCTCTTAGCCCCTCAAGGTTGCACTTCAATGACAAAGCTGACCAGGAGGACGCCCTCCCTTCTTTGATCTGTATCTTTCCAGAGGGTAATTCTAGGCTACTTAGAGCATCTTTGCCATAAAAAGTTCCATGGAAATGAAATTAAGCATTTTAGTTTTGTTTGTTGAAAAAAAAAATTGCCCTTAAAAAAACCTTCTCAGGCAGTTTTAAAATTATTTCTTATTGCTTCAAAGCACAAACTCATATATAGCTACAAACTAGGTTTACATTTGATCTAATGCAGAGCAGTAGACCAGGGCTTTTGTCCAGCCTTCCTTCTGCTTTGCAGCATTCTCTCCGCCCCCTCCCCAGGCAAGATTTAGAAAGCAACAGACACTAAATTGCTTTTCTTCCTGCAGACATTCTCACACTTACCTTCAAGCATACAAGATCTGTTCCTTTTCTGGTCATCAAACCAACTCAGAAGAGTCTGACAGAGTAGGATTCAAATTCTACTTTGTCCATGTATAATATGTGACCCTGGGAAAGTAGCCTAACCTTTCTGGGCCTCATCTGGAAGTGGGAATAACAATTCAAATAACAATTTGAATTGTTATGCAGTTTAAATAGGATAATGGATATAAAAATGACTAGCATGGTGTAGAAAACCAACTGGTAGTTGTTATTAAAGCCTACCAGAATGGAAGTCTGTGGACTGAAAGGGGAAAAGCCCCCCATAGAGTCAGAAGTATTCCACTGGTTCTTGGAATGGAGGAACCAGGACCCTCAGCCTTGTTGAGTGGATGGTGATTATGGGGAATAGGACCATTGGATTGTTAAATTCATACTCCCAATCTGGAAGAAGGGTTGACAAGGTAAACTAAATCATCCATAGGCCTTTGACGCAAGAGTAGAGGAGTTTTTCTCTTTAACCCAGCATACAGTTGTAGGAGGATTGCAAATGGAACAATGATGGAAAAAAAGTCACGTCCTAGCTAGCTGTGATAGTCATATCAGTAGACGCCACAGTCAGATTACTTCCACATTCCCCCAGAAAGGTTCAGATCTCTCAGCCTTTCCAAAGAAGTCACTGTTCCACCCAACAGGTCAAAATTAGTGTCACAAAGAGGATTGAGAACCCGAAGATAGAGTATGCCTGCTGATCCAAGAACAACAGACAACTGGCTCAGGCTGTGATTAAAGTTGGTTGGAATTCACAGCCGGCAGAACAATGATCACATTCATGAACTGAACTTCTGCTTACTCTCCTATTCCAAAGTCCTTCATCTTCCTTCCGCACAGACAGCTAGCTGTGCTGAGAGATTTGTGTGTTAGCACCTGGAAGTGTTGGATGGACTTGATTATTGTGTAATAGAATCTAACATGAATGACTTGATATAGTTAAAGGGTGCAAAACTATTTGTAATTGCTGGGAACCCCCCCAACACACACACACAAAGAAAAGCCCGCTAGACTATAGAGATCCCTACGGGCAGGGACAATTTCTGTCTTTTTTTTACTGCATTGTATCTACCATCAAACACAGAGCTTTTTGGAAACCAGCCATTTTGGTTTGTCTGGGACTCTCTGGTCTTACTATTAAAAAGTCCTGCATCTCAGGAAACCCCTCTGTCATAGGCAAAGTGGGATGATTGGTCACTCTAGGCTTGGCACATAGTAGATGCTCAAGAACTTCTTGTCAAACAACATAAATTAAATCAACTATTGGAATCATAATGTAATACATTAACTTCTGTGGATAGGAATCTACCTTCAGGAGATACAGATTTGAAGTTGAGTTTGGTGAAACCAGCATGCTATTTTGATGGTATGTAGGTCCAACCTTGCTTTAAATATCATCTCCTTTCCATCCCTTCTTTTGAACTTAGTTTATACATCTGGGCTTTCCATCAGCAATAGACTGCACAGTTTCAAAACTGTCAAAACATAGTAAAAATGTGATGGGGATTTCTGAAGTCTTTTCCCACTGGCTAACTTTCTCACCCTATCTACATAGAAGCCAGGTGTTTTAAATTGACCCATAATATACACTTGGGAAGGAAGGAGCATTTCTCCAATCAAAGTAAACAACCTTTTATTGAGTGGCTGCTCTGGGCAATGTGCTGGGTGCTGCAGGACATTCAAAACGAGTGAAATATAATCCTTACCTTTAGCAGATCTCAACCTAGCAGGGGTATTTGTGAATAAACATACATAAATATTTATGACATCAAGCAGACTTGATACATGCATGCTATTTTAATGATTTCAGTTGTGCCCTATGTGACTATGAGAGAGATGTCATAGAATGCCTTCCAAAAAGAGGTGGGATTTAAGGTGGGCTTTGGAGAAAGCATAGGACATCTAAAACTGCCTATGGGGTGAGGAGAAAGCAATTTTCCGGGTAGAAGGAAGAGTAGGAGTATGACAAAGAGTTGCATTATGCTACTCATCAATAAACCTGACTCTAGGGCTTTAACTAAATGGAGGCATATTATTTTCACAGAGAGAGAAGTCCAAGACTGTGCAACAGCTCCAAGATGGCATCAGTCCCCCAGGTTCCTTTTTTCTTTCTGCTCCATCATCCCTAGCTTATGGCTTTGTTGTCTCCTGGCCTCAAGATGGCTGCTTTATCTTCTGCCTCCTGTTTGTGGACCAGACAGGAGAAAGAAGAAGGAAGGAAGGGAGGAAGGAAGGAAGGAAGGAAGGAAGGAAGGAAGGAAGGAAGGAAGGAAGGAA
>NC_081558.1:99454345-99596179 GCF_022355385.1 Mustela nigripes
AGAAAAAGGAGAAAGGCATGTGGGAGAGAAAGGGAGGGTCTGCATGAAGAAGGCAAATACTTTCCCCAACTCCCAAGCTGACTCTTTCTGAGTCATATCTCATGACAAGAAATGGATTACATGACCACCCCTATTACAAAGGAACTGGGACAGGTGAGCATTTTAGCTGGGCACATTGCTCTTCTGAATAATATGGCCATTCTCATAGTGAGGAGGTATGGATTTGGGGTGGGTAACTAGCAGTGTCTGTGCCTTTGAGCAGAAAGTTAGGGATGGGTTCAAGGCAGGGACTGCTGGATAAATGAGAATGAAATGTAGAATCTTGTGCAAGAGGTGAAGCATGAGTATGTGTGTAGGCAGGACAAGATAGACAGGGATGGCTATGGGAAAGATAGACAGGAAGGGTATGGGAAAGAGTCATCTGAAGAAGATAAGATTGGAAAAAAATAAGCCAAATGGAGGGGACAGAGGGATTTTATCTGCCTCTTTAATTTCTCTGCAGAAAGTCCAGTTTCAAGTTGTGTGAGGTGGCATTCTTCCTTTGTTCTCAACCTTTGTCCTCCTAAGTCTCCAGTATCAAGCGTGTTGTATAGAGATACAAAAAACACCACTTTCAAACTGGTACACTCATGTCATAGTAATGGAAACTCTTAGACTATTTTCTTTCCTTAAATTCACCTGTTATCCATATTTCAGTTTTATATCATTATTATTCACATATTCTATTGATCAACTCCTTTAATTCCCTTGGATACCATACTAAACAAACTTTCCACCACGGAACAGTTGGAAATTGTGTACTGCTAACTGCTAGTCAGAAAAAAATGTATATCAGAAATGTAACACACATGTATTTCTGTATATAGATTTATGATTAGTATTTAGCAATGCTAAAATTATATTTTCCACATATTTCCCATCCCTAACAGTTTTTTGAGAGTCAGATTTGTTCTTAAGCTTTGACATTTCTTTTGTATCTTGGTGAGATTTGCTTTGGTCACTCTCTAAGCTACAGCTCTAGATAATTTTCCCATTGCTTGGCTCCAGCCTTCGTTTTTTTTCAGCATAATAGTTTTTGAAGGTAACTTTTAGCATTAAGAACAGTTGAAGAACCATGAAGAGTTCACTAGTATTAGAGGAAATCATGACATTATTTATCACTTTAAGTTAGGAGTCATCAACACTTCTTTTTTTTTTTTAATATTTTTATTTATCAGAGAGAGAGAGGGAATGAGAGCGAACACAGGCAGACAGAATGGCAGGCGAGGCAGAGGGAGAAGGAGGCTCCCGGCCGAGCAAGGAGCCCGATGTGGGACTCGATCCCAGGACGCTGGGATCATGACCTGAGCCGAAGGCAGCTGCTCAACCAACTGAGCCACCCAGGTGTCCCTCAAAACTTCTTTCTTTAAGGACCAGATAGTAAATGTTTCCAACTTGGCAGACCCTATGGTCTCTGTCACAACTCCTCAGCTCTGCTGTTACAGCACAAAAGCAGCCACAGACACTAATTAAATGAAAGGGCATGGCTGTGTTTGAATTAAACTTTATGAATTCTGCTCTAACTGAACAGCAGGAAGAAATTCTCTCCCTTACTCCACATCTTTCTCAACAGCTCTCACTCTCCTATCTTGTTTTCTTCTTATCGACATCTCTCTCCCACTATCATTTTTATTCCTTTTTTACCCTCATCTGTTTCTCTTTCTTTTCGACGTCTTGATTTCTTTCTTGTCACTCGCTACAAGATGTGTCCCCAAGGTACGCTTGGCAGATCCTCCTAGACTCTGAAGATGGCATCAAAGAGGAAACTTCTTAACTCTTCACTGAGTCTACTTAGTGACACAGAGAGGCTCCTGGGGCTGACTGGATTATGTATCTGGTGATTAAAAGTGCTTGTAACTTTTCTTAGGTAGCTTAAAGATACGCTTCAGTTTATTAGCTGCAGAATTCTTTCTAGCTTCCTCAGATCTGAATCTTTGAGATGACTAAAGAGGTCCTTCTCTTACAATATCAGTGGAAATCCAGGTGCATTTGCATGTTCCTTAATCTTTTGGAATACCCCACCTTTTCAGTGTAGGCAAGGCTGGTGGGGAAATGTGGGTATGCATTCTATGGGGACAACTTCCTTAGGATCTGGAGAAAATCCATATTACTTTACTTGCTGCTAAAATTATATTTTCCACATATTGGATATGTGGAAAATATATTGGATATATTGAATATGTTGCAGATTTCCTCATCCAGTCAGGTTTTTTGGCCACTGCGGGCTTCTCCTCGAAGACAGGATGAGAGGGAATTCTCTTCAGTTGCAGCAGGAAAGATTAAGAGTAGAGGTCAGGAAGAACTCTGGTTCTGTCACAACTGTACATTGAACAAGGCCAAGACCAGGGGATGTTTTGGCGTTCCCTTGGAATTGTTAAAAGAAAAGAACAGATTATTTCCTATGCTTACTCCAAACAGAAAATAGTGTGACAAAGGAAGCAGCTTTGTGTTAGAAATTTCCTGTGCCGCATGGGCTGAGGGCTGGGAATCAAGATTTGAGGCCCAAATATCTTCCACCGGCTTCCTCTCGCAGGCCAACCCTCAGGATGCTGGCTGATCACTACAACAGGGAAGGTCATCCGCCCTTCCAGTTTTGGAGGGACTCTGATCATTCTCCAGCTTCAGAATTTTCTCTTTCCCTCTTTCTCTCTCAGCTGTCTTTCAAGTCTGCATAGCTAGCTTCATTCTGAAAACTGAAATGAAATGAATATTTGGAAACTTGATCATCTTGGTGAACTATGCTATCTGTCTGTCTGTCTTTACTGCCCAAACTTCATAGAAAGATGATTTAGCTCTGCTGCTTCCAATCCCTTCACCACACGCTGCCCACCCCATCTGCAGCCAGGTTCTGCCCTCCACTTTCTCTCTCCAGGCTGCCTGTAGCCTGCACTCATCAAATCCTATCTCCATGTCTCTATCCTTGCTGCCCCTCACTTCTCTGTGGCATCTGACATTTTGCACCCATCTGCCTCCCAAAACAGTCTTGTCTCCTGTCCCCATGGTCAATGTGCTCCTGTGACTTTGTCTCAGTTTCTTTCGGGTATTGGCTTTACTTCCACACCTTGCCTGGGGAAGCCAGTTGGCAAGCTATTGTAGAAATTCAAGATTACAGAGCCAAGGACTGGGCTAGGATGACGTTGGAGGGGAAAGGGGCAATGGATGCCATTTCAAAGGAAAACTTTGGCCTACTGACAGCATGGATGCAAGACGTAGAGGAGGCAGAGGGACCAAGCAATCTCCCAGGGTTTGAGTCTGTGACACTGGGATAATGAAGTCAGAAAAGTCGGGAAGAGGAGCTGTTTCCAAGGCAAATTTAATTTGAGTAGAAAGCAGGACATACAAGTGGATAATATAGCTAAAGAGGGAAAGTTAATGGAAATGGATAGAAAACCTTTTATCTCATTTGCTGTTGCTGCTTCAGCCAACTCCTGGCTCCTTAATCAATATTTCCAGCTCCCAAGCCATCCCAGGGGCTGCACTGACTGTTCTAGTTGTTGGTAGGACATGAAAACCTGGATGCCCCTCACCCCTCAGACTCCTCAGGTAGGAGGACACGCATTACTGGGAAGCAGCCTGGAAAACCAGCCTAGGAGTCATGAGTTCTGGGGTCTGCCAGGTGACATTGGGCAAGTCACTTTACTCTCCAGTTAGCAGTTTTTCTCATCAGTGAACTGAGGGGTTAGACTAAATAATATCTTATTTGTTTTCCTCTTTTTCCCCAGTGTGATTTCTCACCCAGATTCTTTTTCTCCTATTAGTTGTGCCAGCATTCCTCCAGTGGCCTTGTGTCCAGAAGTGTCCTGAACTCCTGTTTCCCATCACTCCCTCTTTCCTGCCCACATCTTCTCCAATCCAGATACAAGCCTTCAACACATGCTACAGCTCCGTCCTTCCCATTGACTTCCACATTCTCCTCCTTCCCTCCTCCTTGACAAGCTTACCTCCTGCTTCTAAACTTGTTGGTATGGACTCCAGACTCCTCCTGCCAGTCTTTTGGGTACATCTTCCTTCCTAAACATTTCTTCCACCTGTCCCATTCTTCCCTTCCTCTTTAAATCTTCAAAGAGGAGTGGAGAGAAGGGAGTGTCTGTCAAGATTGATTTTTTTTTTTTTGAATGCTTGTACATGGATATATCTCCTTCCTCTACTGTGATGTTCTTGTGCTCCATGTAAGAAAGACTCCCCAGGTGATGAGTCTCTTTCATTGTAAAGAATCATGTTATGAAATTTTAAATGTTTAAATATAACATCTATATTTTGAAACCATGAAAACCCCATTTAATTTCCACAAGATAACTTGCTATTTCCTTGTAAGCACGCAGAGTTTTACTACATTCTTTTTAACAGAAATTAGTATTTTTTAAAATAGCTTTATTGCTAAATGTTTGACATTTGATAAATTACATTTATTTATTCATTTAAATATTTTATTTATTTATTTGACAGAGAGAGCACAAGCAGGGGGAACACCAGACAGAGGGAGAGGGAGAAGCAAGCTCTCCGCTGAGCAGGGAGCCCGATCCCAGTGTTCTGGGATCATGACCTGAGCTGAAGGCAGACGCTGAACTGACTGAGCCATGCAGGAGCCCCCGACCTGAATGTATTTAAAGTGCACAATTTGATCAGTTTTGACATAACCATACACTTATGCAATCATCTCCACAATGAAGAACATATCTGTCACCTCCAAAAGTTTCATTGTTCCCCTTTGTCATCCCACCCTCCTGGTCCTCCTCTCCCAGTATGCCCCTCTGGTCATCTCTAGATAACCAGAGATCTGTGTTCTGCAAGCATAGGTCACTTTGATACATTTCCTAGAACTATATATAAATGGAATAATTTAGTATTTACTATTTTTGGTCTGACTTCTTTCACTCAGCATAATTAGTTTGAGTCTCACCCATGTATTGTTGATGTAGGAATAATTCATTCCTTTTTATTATCCAGTAGTAGTCCATTATGTGTATATATGGTAATTTGTTTATTCTCTCACCTGTTGATGGATGTTTGGATGGCTTCCAGTTTGGGGCTATTATAAATAAAGCTGTTATGAACACTTGTGTGCTGGTCTTTGCATGGATATATGCTTTTATTTCTCTTGGGTAAATATCAAGAATGAGTTATATGGCAGGTGCATGTCAAATTATTTTCTGTCAAACTATTTCTGTCAAACTGTCAAACTCTTTTCTGAATTGTTTTCACCATTTTACATTCCCATCAGAAGTGCAAGACAGTTCCAGTTGTTTCACGTTTTCACCAACATTTGAGATGAGCAAGTCTTTTTAATTGTACACATTTTATTTTATTTTTTTAAAGATTTTATTTATTTACTTGACAGAGAGAGAGATCACAAGTAGGCAGAGAGGCAGGCAGAGAGAGGGGAAGCAGGCTCCCCGCTGAGCAGAGAGCCTGATTTGGGGGCTCCATCTCAGGACCCTGAGGTCATGACCTGAGCTGAAGGCAGAGGCTTAACCCACTGAGCCACCCAGGTGCCCCAAATTTTAGACATTTTAATAGATTGTGACATCTCATTGTGGTTTTAATTTGCATTTCCCTAAAGACAAGTGATGTTGAGTATTTTCTCAAGGGTTTATTTGTCATCCATAGATCAGCAAAGGAGGGATCCATTTTGAGTTAATTTTTTGTATATTGTATGAGATACTGATCTAAGTTCATTTTCTTTTTGCATACAGGTATTGTGTAGGCAGAATAATACCTTTCCCCAAAGATGTCTATGTTCTGGCCCCCAGAACCTGTAGATATGTTGTGTTACATGGCAAGCTGGAATTAAGGTTTTTAGATGGAATTAAGATGGATAATCAGAGGACCTTAGTCTAGGGAGATTATTCCAGATGTATTTGGGTGGGCCCAGTGTAATCACAGGGATCCTTGAAAGTGGGAGGGGGAACAGAAAGAGAACCAGAGAGATGGCAGTGTAGGACAGACTTGGCCTGTATTGCTGGTTTTGAAGATAGAAGGAGGGAGACACAAGCTAAAGAAGGCTTCTAGAAGATGGGAAAAGCAAGGAAGCAAGATTCTCCCCTAGAACCTCTAGAAAGAATGGAAATCCCTGTTAATACATCGATTTTAGCCCAGTGAGATGTGTTTCAGACCTCTGACCTCCACAACTGTAAGGTAGTTACATCTGGATTGTTTTAAGTCACTGCGTTTGTGATAATTTGTTACAGGGTTACAGAAACTAATACTGCTTTTCAGTTGTTCAGACACCATTGTAACGACTATCCTTCTAACACCAATTCCCTTTGATCATTGTTGAAAATCAGTTGAACATAAGTGTGTGGGTTTGTTTCTGGACTCCATTCTATTTCATTCATCTATTTTTCTGTCTTTATGCCAAAATCACATTGTCTTGGTTACTGCAATTTTATAGTGAGTGTAGAATTTGGGTAGCGTAAGTTCTCCAACTTTCTTCTCTGCTGTTCTGGCTTTTCTAGTTTCTTTGCATTGGGTCAGCTAGTCAATATCTACCAAAAACAAAATAAAATTAAAAAACAAACAAAAAAAAAACACCCTCAAAAACCCCTTTAGAGATCTTACTTGGGATTGCAATGAATCTACAGATCAATTTTGGGAAAATTGATGTCTTCAGCATTTTGAGACTTCGGACTCATGAGGCTGTATTTATTTAAATCTTGTTTTATTCCTTTCAGCAGAATATTATAGTTTATAATGTGTGGGTCTTGCATATCTTTATTCAGAATTAGCCTTCATATTTAATATTTCTCCAAGCTAATGTAAATAGTGATTTTAAAATTTCAATTTCTAAACTTCCAATGCCAGTGTAGAGAAATAGAATTTATTTTTTTAATTGGTCTTATATCCCAAATTCTTGTTAAAGAATTATTTCTAGAGGTATTTTGATAGGTTTCATGGAATTTTCTAAGTAGACAATCATGTTATCTATGAATAAAGATAGTTATACAATTTACTCTCTAATTTGGGGGTCTTTAATTTCCTTTTCTTATCTTATTGTATTTGTTAGAATATCCAATACAATGCTGAATAGGAGTCAGACCACTCTGACCATCCTCGCTTTGTCCTGATCTTAGAGGAAAACCAATTTTTCATCATCAAGCACGGTACTAGCTATAGCGGGGTTTTTTTGTTTGTTTGTTTGTTTGTTTGTTTTTGGTAGATGCCCTTTATTAAGTTGGGGAAGTTCCTTCTTTTCCTAATTTACTAAGAGCTTTGATCAGAAATGAATACTGTATTTTGTTCAATGCTTTTCTTGTATCTATTATAAGATGACCATATGTTTTTTCTTTTGTAATATGGTATATTAATTTTCTGGAGCTGCTCTAACAGAGTACCACAAACTGCATGGCTTAAAAAAACAGAAATTTATTTTGTCACAGTTCTGGAGGCTAGAGGTCCAAAATCCAGACGTCAGCAGGACCATCCTCTCTCTGAAATTGCATAGAACCCTTCCTTCCTTCTTCCTAGCTTCTGGGGGTGACCATCAGTTCTTGGAATTCCTCAGCATGCAATGCATCATTCCAACCTCTGCCTCTGTTGTCACATGGTGTTTTCCCTGTGTGTCTCTATATTCACAAGTTTTTCTCTTATGAAGACTGACCCCAGTCATATTGGATTAGGACCTACTGTAATGATCTCATCCATAATCGATTACATCTGAAAAGACCTTATTTCCGAAGTAGGTCATATTCACTGGTACTGGGGATTAGGATTTCAATTTATCTTTTGGGGGGGGGGGACACAAAACCTATGACATATGGTTTACCAATTACATTGGTAAAATTTAAAATGTCAAACCAACATTACATCCTTGAGAAAAACCTACTTGGTTATGATGTATTATTTTTCTAATTTTTTTTTGAGTGGGGGAGGGAGGGTGCAGAGGTGCAGAGGGAAAGGGAGAGAGAATATTAAGAATATTAAGCAGGCCCCATGCCCAATGTGGAGCCTGACGTGATGCTTAACCAACTGAGCCACCCTGGTACCCTTGTATTATTTTTTAATATATTGTTGGATTTAATTTGCTAAAGTTTTGTTATGAATTTTGCATTTATGTTCATGAAAGATTGTGGTCTACAGTTTTTTTTTTCTTTTCTTCTTTTAATTGGACTTTATTTAGTTTTGGCATAAGATTAATGTTGGCCTCACAGAAATAGTTGGGAAATATTTCCTCTTCTTCACTTTTCTGGAAAAGTGGGTGTAGGATTGGTATTTGGTATTATTTTTTTGTTAAATGTTTCATAGAATTCACCAGTTAAGCCACATGGATCTTAAATTTTCTTTTTTTTTTTTATTTTTTTATTTTTTTATTTTTTTTTTTTTATTTTTTTTTAAAGATTTTATTTATTTATTTGACAGAGGGAGATCACAAGTAGGCAGAGAGGCAGGCAGAGAGAGAGAGAGGAGGAAGCAGGCTCCCTGCTGAGCAGAGAGCCCGATGCGGGACTCGATCCCAGGACCCTGAGATCATGACCTGAGCCGAAGGCAGCGGCTTAACCCACTGAGCCACCCAGGCACCCCTTAAATTTTCTTTATAGGAAACTTTTAAGCTACAAATTTCATTTCTTTAATAGATATGTGGCTACTTAAGTTATCTGTTTCTTCTTGAGTAAGCTTTAGTAGTTTGTGTCTGTCAAGGAATGTGTCCATTTTATGTAAATTGTTAGTTTATTGGCATAAACTGTTCATAATAGTCCCTTTTATTCTTTTAACATCCCCATTATCTCTAGTGATTTCACTGCTTTCATTCCTGCTAATAGTATTTTGATTCTTCACTCTTATTTCCTTATTTCAGTCTGACTAGAGGTTTATCAATTTTATTGATCTTTTCAAAGAGCTCACTTTTGGTTTCATTGATTTTTCTCTTTTTATTTTCACTTATCTATTTCATTGTTTCTGCTCTTTTAAAATTCTGTTCTTACAGGTTTCATTTGCTCTTAAGGTAGAGCAGGAGATCACTAGTTTGAGATCTTTCTTTTTCAAAGTAGATATTTAAGTACTCTAAATTTCCCTCTAAACACTGCTTTAGCTGTTTCCCACAGGTTCTTATATGGTGTGTTCATTTTTATTCACTTTAAAATGCTTTCTAATATTCCTTTTAAGTTCTTAGTTGAACATGGGTTATTTAGAAGTATGTTATTTGGTTTCCAATTTTAGGGGTATTTCCCATATATCTGTCTTTGATTCCTAGTTTAATACTATTATGCTTTGATTCCTAGTTTAATACTATTATACATACTTTGTATGATTTAAAAAAACCCCAAAATTGAGGTATAATTTGCACAATACCACTTTGCATTGTGTTCATTCTTTTACATTTGAGACTTGTTTTATGGCTTAATGTATGGTTTATCTTGTTATATGTTATCTGTGTACTTGAAAAAAATGTGTATATGATGTTGAGTGGAGTCTATTCTACAAATGTCAGTTAGGTGAAATTGGTTGATTGCACTGTTCATATTCTTACTGATGATCTGTCTCCTTATTCTATCAATTATTGAGACAGATATTAAAATATCTGACTAGAATTATGAATTTGTCTACTGCTCCTTATAGTCGTATCAGTTTTGCCTCATATATTTTGAAACTCCCTTATTAAATGCAAAAGCTCTTTGAATTGTTACATCCATCTGATGAATTAGAAATGTCCCTCTTGATCTCTGGTAATACTCTTTGCTCTGAAATCTTCTTTGTCTAATAATAATATAGCTATGAACACTTAAAATATTTAATAAAAATTGCCAATTTTCCTCTCAAAAATTGGTATCATATACGGTTGCCCCCCATTCTAGTCCACATTTATTGAGACTTGATACGAACCTTCCTCTAAACATGTAGCGTTTCTTCTGAATTTGGGATCAGCTAATACTCTTGCCAGGCTTTTGGTTCTCAATATACACAACGGTGGCTGTTGATAACAGTTCCGTCATCATGTGTGGTTGTGGGAGGATAGCCAGGGCTTAGGCAAGGGGTTAAGGGGAAGCAAAATTTAGAAAAGACAAATAAGAAACACTTTCATTGTCAAAGAAGATGGCAGACAAGGGGTTGTCTGGATGCTTTCAGGCATTTCAAGATACCAGGGTCAGATGAATTAGATCTCATGGCACTGGATCTCAAAGTCACTATTCATAATTTTTAAGAAATGAAACCTGATAGATGTATCCAGGACTGAAGACAGGCAACTGTATTTATATTTTTAGCGGGTTAAAAAAAAAAAAAAAGTGTGACATTCAGTCAAGAAAGTGATGAGTACAGGGAACTAGAAAGGGTTCACTAAAAATGTCATTAATTCATTCTATTTGCTGTTAGAGGTAACCTCTCAGTAGATCTGGAAAGGTCCCAGGAGCCTTGATTCAGAGAGAGGTAGAACCTAGTAGGTTGTTAGAGATAAATAGATCCAGGCAGGAGATTATGGCTGGTGGGTAGCAGGCCATCAACTTTAGACCAGGACCTGGCTTTCCTATTATGTGTGTTTTAACACATTAGGTCAGGCCACAGCCTCTCCATCTGCCTGGATGAAACAGCAGCAACACCTCCCAACACACCACAGTAAGTACTTAGGTCTGTAGGCTCTGCAGTCACTAGAACTATAAACAGAATACTGGCTAATTATTGTTTAATTATTGCTTAAAAACCAATTGGCACAATACAATCACTGCATTAATTACCCCATACAGCATCTGCTTTCTTTTTTGCTGTCATCCCCATTCCTCCCTAGCCCCTCTTCCCCACTTTAATTGAAATTCAGCTTGCTGTAACACCTCCTTTCTCCTGGCCAACTGGATCTCTACGTTCACACAAGGGAGAGGAACAAAACAGAGAAGGCCCCCGGGGATTAGGGAGTTTTGACAGCTGTCCAAGAGGAGCTCCGAGATACGGGCCAAGTGCTGAGGCAGGGCAGAGACAAATGAGAGACTGAAGAGAGTGACGGGGGAGGGAGAGATGGGCAGGGAGACATCGCAAGAGGAATGAGCGGGACAAAGAGTCACAGAGACAGGCAGAGATGTTTCAAGGGGCGCTGAAGAGGGGGAAAAGGAAACGAAAGGCTCTAAAAGAGAGGAGCTAAGGCGAGATGGTGAGGAAAATGCGAGAGGCTCAGGAAGGGAGGGAGACAGGCGAGAGCTTCGTCAGGAAGGAGGGGGAAAAGTCCAGCCTCTAGGGACAGGTCAGTGCAGCTCCGGGACCCGTCTGAAGAGGAGGCGGGCGGGCAGCGCGGGGTTTCCTTCACACACCTGGGTGCGGGGTGGGGCGGAGGGCGGCAGCGGGGGCGGAAGCAAGAGCGCGCGAGCCGAGAGACCAGGGCGCGGGGCCGCGGCGGCGGAGCCCCTGGGCGAGCCCGGCGGCCCCGCACTCGCCCGGCGGCCCCGCCCCCTCCTCGGCCGCCTCCTCCGCCGGGGCTTTTCCTGCGGGGCTCAGGAAGCCGGCCTAGCGCAGCCCCGAACAATAGCTCGAGGCTCAGGCTCGGCTCCGGGAGAGGCCGGCGCGCGGCCGCGGGGGAGGGAGGCGTCCGCGCCGCGGGTGGCCCGCGCCGAGCGGCCGGCCGGGGCCGGGGCTTCAGTTCGGCTCCGCGCTGCCCGGGTCATTGTTGGCCGGGACTAGGGAGCGGGAGCCGGGGGAGGAGCCGGAGAGGCGGCGGCGGGAGCCAGAGGGGGAGCCAGAGAGCGAGCGAGGGAGGAGGTAGAGAGACAGGGAGGGTGGGAGGGAGGAGGAAAAATAAAGAGAGCAGAGCAGGGCTGAACAATAGAGACAGGCAGACGGGCGAGGAGGAGAGCCAGCTGCCGCTGCTGAGGGAGAGCGGGCGCCCAGGCAGCCCGGACCCCGGCCCCGGCCAGACAGCAGGCGGCCAGCGCCCGCGGGGAAGGGGGACCATGGGGAAGCCAGCGGCAGGCGCCCCCAGCCCGCCGCGCGCCTCCGTCTGAGGGAGGCTGGGCGTCCTCTGCCCCAGCCCTGCCGCCCCAGCCGCCTGAGCCGCCCGAGCCGCCCGCCCTCGAAGCCGCGAGTCCGCTGGGTCTGCGGCCGCGGCCGCTGCGCCCCGCGCCCTCCGCCCAGCGGGCGCCTCGCAGCTCGGCCCCGGGCTCGGCCGGCCCCGGCTGCCCACGGACGCCTCCCCCAGTCATGAACCCCCCGGAGGGGGCAGCGGAGGAAGGAGGAGCAGCCGACTCGGACGTGGACGCCTTTTTCCGGACAGGTAAGCTGGGCAGGGCGCGGGCGGCCCGGGGGAGGGCTGCTGCCTGGGACGCGGCGCGTCGGACAAGTTTGGGGAAGGAGGGCTGTTGCTGGGGTGTGCGTGTCGGGGGTCAGTCCTCGTCGTCGGGCTGGAGTTGCCGAGGTTCTTGTTGTTATGGCAATGCTGCTTGCGTTTTGGGGAGGGGTGGGGGCTGGGAGCCAGGCACCCCTCGGCGTTCACCCCACTTGCGGGAGTCGGTGTTGGGGAGGCCGGAGGCGGTCCCCTCAGCCGCCTGCTCCCGGAGCGCGGGGATGGGGCGATGTTGGATCACTTTGCAGCGCGCGGCTCGGCTACCGGCGTCCCCGGCCCCTCCCTCGGCTCCCCCCTCCCCCAGCGCCTGTCAGCCAGCCTCCGGCCGCCCGGGGTGGGCACCCCTTCTCCGGCCAGGGGCCCGGGGCCCTGACGCGTAGAGTGGGGCAGCGGGGGACAGGGAGTCGCGCACGCTGCTGACAGTCAGCAGCCGGGCGGACCAAGGACGGTCATGCCTGGTGCGTGTGAGGAGCCGGCGTCTCCCACTTGAGAGGCAGACGGGGCTGGGAGTGCTGTGGGCGCCTCGGACCTCCTCCGTGTCCTCCTCTTTTACAGTTCTGGGAAAGGATGAGCTTTTCGTAAGAACCACTCATTCCTGGAAGTGTGAGTTAGCGTCCTCCTCATACACACCCACTGAATCTTTGCTTGCCTGTGGTATATGGAGCCCCCAGATTTGTCTTTACAGCTGTTCGCGGTCCCTGCCCCCTCCCATTCCCCCAGGTCTGTAGCTCTTCTTGTTCCCTGGCTTCATAGCCCCTTCCCCAGAACAGACCCCCTCGTCTCCCACCACCTGTGGCCCTGATTCTCTGCCGGCCAGGGATTCCCCATCTCTCATTTACCTGTGGCTTCCAGCAGTTCCTCATCTCCCATGTCTGGAACCATTTTGTCTGGAATCTTTGTCCCAAGGAGTCTGTTAAGTTATGGGGAGGCTGCACATCTGCCCTGTCTTTACAAAAGTTGGATTATAGGACGTGAACTGTTGGGGTCAAGGATCAGGTTAGCGCTGAAGGCTCTCTGCACATCCATCTGTTTCCTAATCTCGTTGCCTTGCCCTAGAGGTCATCTCTAGGGAAGAGGGTGGGGTGCTTTGCTGGGGAGACTTGTGGCTTTAGAAGTCAAGACTTGATTGGCCCATATGTTCATTTTCTGGTTGGTCTGAAGAGGAAAGAACTGGAGGACAGGAGCTGATTGATGCCAGGACCTGGAAAAAGCAGAGGAAACCCCTGTTATCCTCTCCGGCTTCCCAGGGCTCAGCCTCACTTCTCTCCCTCCTTCTTTTTCCCCAGAACTGCATTCTATATATGCATTCTTAACCCCCACCCCCCATCAGTCTCTATCTCTTGCACTCACACACTCACTCACACTGCCCAGGACCCAAACATGGTTTCTAAGGAGGCTCTTGACCTAAGTTTATAACCTGGCATCTAAGGGAAAGGTTCCCTGGCCTAAGTGAAACACTTGCCAGGAGGTCTCCCCTGACATCCTCCCCCACCCCCCACCACCCTTGCCTCCCATTTCTGGCCAAATCTGTCTTTTCTTAGCTCTAGAGGAAAAATAACTCTTGGAATGTGAGCCTTCCCACCTTCCATTTCTGGACCCCGCTTTCATCTTTTGGCAATCACTCCTCCTTCCCCTTTTCTCCCAATATAAATACTAGTTCCTGTCCATTCTCTGTCCCAGGCCCTTGGAGCTGAGTTCTGTTTCTGGAGGTTTGGTAATTTCACACAGTGTTAATGGTGTTAATGGCCTATAATGGTCCAATGTGTTACTTTTCCCAGGGCCTTACAAAACATAGTGTGTGACTTATATTGTCTAGCCATGGCTCACATCACAGAATAAATATCAGACTGGGGTCTGTCTCTTGTTGAGGATATTCTCTTTCCTCCTTGGGTAGCCTTTTTTGTTTTGTTTTGTTTTTGTTTTTTGTTTGGTTGGAAGTGGCCTCTCCAGGTCTGATGTGCACTTAGAATCAGAGAAAGGTTAAATTCTCAATGAATAAGGCTGGAAATGTATGGTGACCTTTAACAAGTTGCAAGTGGGGTTGTATACTGCCAGGGGCTGGGTCTAGGATTGTCTCCCTCCCATCCCCCAACGGGGTCTTCTGTGCTCTTCTTCCTGATCTTACCTCTTCTAATTTCTATCCTGGGCTCTTACTAAGGATTCTTAAGCCTGGAATAAGGCCATATTTTGTAACCTTCTCCCTTATGATTCTCCATCTTTATGGAACAGAGCGCTGCACCTGGTAGGCCAGACAGATTATACATTTATTCAGTTGAACCACCGAGAAAACTTCAAACACATTTTCAAAGTCCCTAGCACTAAAGTTACCCCCTACTTCCTGGTGGAAAATTTTACATGCATAATGACGAGACTGACAATTGCTTTGCCAAAACCCTGGCATACTCTGCTTCTAATAAGACATGTTAAGAGTAATTCTATCATTTTGATCCCTTACTTGTCCTCTTCTCATTATTTTGGTATTTCAGTTATTTTGACCAACTGAGTAAGCTAGATTCCCTAAATTTCAAGTCCCTGCATGTGCACACACGCACAAACACGTGCACACAGGTACCCTACTATTCTTATACACGCACACAGGTACCCGCTATTCTTATAGATTGGTGGGTTCCATCACAATAGTTTTATTGATCATTTTTATGATGTAGAGGAGGTGAAATATGGGAACTGGGAATAGAAACCAGTCAGAATAGAAAACCAACAAGGACTTTTCAACTCCTACTAGGAGCCTTCTGCTGTCCAGGGTGCTGTGGAATACAAACAAAATATTCAGAGTGGTCTTTGACCTCAAAGAACTTTTAAGAAGAGTTTGACAATTACTGCTCACTTGGAGATTAAGTAATTGGTAAACATTATGGTTCTATAAGATAAAAAGTTGACAGAACCATAGATGAGTTAGAATCAAAGGTCGTCCTCGAAGGGGCTGGAGAGTGGGAGGAACAACACGGGTAAAAGTAGAGAGGAGTTTGGGGCATTGGCATTGAGGTTCCTGGACACCAAATAGAAGGGGTAAGTTAGGGAGTTATAGGACATAAGGATAGATAAGTGGGGCAGGACCAGGTAGGGAGAGTCTGGGAAGCTCAAAAGAGGATTTGGGTTTGATTCAGAGTCAGTAGATTCTTGAGCAAGCTACATCCTGAACAAAGTGGTATTTGGAAAGGTTAACCTGGGGGTAATGTGATTGATGAAGTGGAGAAAAGAGAGAGAGAATCTAAAGACATAGGATGCTGATTCAGAGCTGAGTGGGAGGGAGCTTGGTCTGGGTTGGTGGCAAAAAGGATGGGGAGTCAGGGACAGCTCTGAGAGACATTTTTAAAGGCAGAAATGTGGAGGTTTGTTGACAAACTAGCTATCAGGGGGAGAAGAAAAGTAAGCCCAGGAAGAAATGGAGTAGCTGGGTTGAGAGTGTGGAGGACTAACAGTGTGCTGACTGACATGTCTGACTGAGGACAAGAACCAGTTTGCAGGGGAGATAATGATGTTGGCTTTGGAAGTGATAACTAGGGATGACTGATGGACAGCCAGTTGGAGATTTTTTGTGGAAAAAAAAATGGGACTCAAGACAACAGCATAGGCAGGAGATTCGGGCTGGTGGTGTGGACTTGGAAGCCTTCTGGGTCAAGGCTGGGTGCACCTGAAGCTTTGGCTGTTGGATGGAAGGAGTGGGGGGAAGGAGGGAAGGACTAAAGTTAGAATTTGGGGGGGAAACCCTTATTCGTAACATGGCAACAAAGGAGATTGATGCTGGAGAACCTAGGGAGTCTGTGTGGGTTCTCATGTGAAGACAAGCTGCAGACAGGTTAAGCAAGAAGAGCGCTAGATAACTGTCACTTGATGTGATGAACACGAAGCTACTGTGACCTCTTGGGAGCCCAGTATTAGAAGAGATAGAGTAAGGGTGTGGGGTGGTAGGTAGGAACCCATTACTTGCATGGTTTATTAGAGAAAGGAAAAAGAGGTTGGGTGCCAGTCAGAAGAAATGTTAGTATCAAGAAAAGGAGTGTTCTGTTTTGTTTTGTTTTGTTTTGCCAGGGAGTCAGAAGAGGTTTATAGGTGGAAGGGAGAAAGCTTATAGACAAGAAACACTGAAGGTGCTAGATTAATTGTGTTAGATGCCCGGAGAGGTGAGACAAGAGCTTAGTTTTGGTGAGCAAAGGAGAAAACTCCTTTTTTGAGACTTAAAGGAAAAAAAAAAGTGTTCAGAGTATAAGTGAAAAGAGATTGATGTGGAAATATCTTCTACCTCTACCTTTCTGTTGGGGTTTGGTCCTATGAATTCACACAGTTTCATTTGGAGTCTTTGCTGCCACGTGACTTCAGCCAGCCCTAGACTCAATTCTGCATGTCTTTCCAACTCCCCACACTAGCTCCTTCTCTTGTGTTCTTTAATTCTATGAGCGGCATCTCATCTCCCCTCTCCCAGTCATGATAATTAAAACCTTGGTATTGTCTGTGAGGAGTTTCTTCCCTCTAATCCTATTGAATTATCTTCCATCATCATCCTTTGTTCATCTATAGCCTCTGCTCTAGTCCAGGACCTGTTATGTTGCCCATGGCCTCCTTTCTTGTCCCATGGAATGTGCTTTCTCACCCCCACTCCAGATTGGCACCTGCAGGCAGATGACACTAATTTTTATCACATTGCTGCCCGGTTTATGAACCTACAGTGACTTCCTAGTGTCAAGTTCTTACTTCATCCCTCACCTCCAGCCAAGCTGCTCTTCTCACTTCCCGAGGGTATCATCTACCCCTGTACCCCCACTCTCCAAATCCTCATTCTTCAAAGACTTGAGCCCGTCCCCACTTCTGGGAGCCTTTACAGATCACAGGACCAACTATATCCTCTGAATTCCTAAGACACTCATTTGTTTATACTCATTTTCTCACTTCATCAGTGGTATTGTAATTCTCTCATACACATAAGGCTTGTCTCTCCAACCGAAGTTACTTGTTCTTTGCAGGTAAGGAAAAAGATCTTTTAAAAAGCTTGTGATTCATCAGAAACAGAAACAAAAACAAATCACCTCCTCCTAACATAGGTAAAACAAACATGGTAAAATGTAAGCACTTATCAAATCTAGGCAGTGGTATATTGGTATTATTTCACTATATGATTCTTCAGACTTGTCTCTCAGATGTTAACCTTATCCCACCTGGACAGAGGAACTGGACATCATCATGTCCAGATAATCAAGATGATGTTATTTTGGAATAATACCTATTGTGGGCAATTCTTGGAGTGAATATCACTGCTCCATCTGTGCAATGCCAGGTACTGAAGGGGAGGGTTTCTTTTTCAGCAAAGGAAAATGTCTCTTTTTGATACATTCTTGATGCTCCGTAATGGAGGAGGTGTTGGAATAAACTGAAGCTGTAGGAAGTGAGAAAGGTGAGAAGGTGATAAAAATCTCCCTGCCTATAACTTTTAGTAAAATACTAGAACAGATGACCACAGGGTCCTTCTCCGAGAATTGACACTTTACTTGAAAAATTTCTTTCTGCTTCTGGAGGTGGGCAGTATGGTATAGTCTGGTGGTTCTCAACTGGGGGCAGTTTTGTTCCCTAGGGAACATTTGGCAATATCTGGAAACAGTTCTTTGATTGTCACAATTTGGCATCTAGTGGATAGAGGTCTAGTGTTCTGCTAAGCATCTTATAATGCACAGGCCAATAAAGAATTTTCCAGCCCCAAAATGCCAATAGTGCTGAGGTTGAAAACCCTGGTATAGCCAGAAGATCATGGGCTTTGGCTCAGATAGGCCTGGCACTAACCAGGGGTAGAATCTTGGGTAAATTATTTAATCTCTCTCATTTTCAGTCTTTTGCAAAAATCAGACTAAGAATGCTTCTTTCACAGGTTGGGAAGATTAAATACGGAAAGCATGTAAAAAGCATCTAGTTATTTCTGACACACAGTGGGAGCACAAGACATTCTAGTTGGTTGCCCTTGTTGTTCCTGCTTTTAAAATTATTAAGTGAACAGGCTTATACAGAGGCTGGGGGAATCTCCAGAAGAGGTCTTGTGTGGGGGTTTTGCCATGGGGTGGGACACAGTGCCGAGAGGTACATAATGGAGTTCAGGAATCAGAAGGCTAAAGTTTGGTCTTTTGCTGTCTTTTATTCTTTCATTCAATCATTTTTTGGACAGATATTTATAGGGTGCCGCTGTGGCCCTGTACTACACTATGGGAATGTATAAAATCATTGTAAGAAAGAATATAGAGCAGGAAGGGAGGTGGATATAAATATGCCCCTTCAGGGAGCACTTGGGTATAAGGGGTGGGAAAGGAAGGCAAAGCCTGTGAAGCAGGCTGAGAAGGTCAGGCAAGAGAGCAAGAGGTGAACACTCCCCTTTGCACTATTCTGCTTCTCTGAATGACTTGGGCAAGAGACTTTAACATCTGTGTAAGAGGAGGATAATAGCCCCCTCTCCACTTTCCTTCATAGGGCTGCGGAAAGACTCAAAGAAGATACTATATGTGAAAGGTCTTTATAAGTTGTACAGTCCTATCCAAATATATGTAGATGGTACCTTCTTAAGTGAGCATTCTATTACTACCAATGCCTCTTCTGACAGGCATGATTTTATTTAATCTGTCCTGTCTGGGACCTTTCCAGTCCAGGATGAAAGCAGTCCTTCTCAGTTTGAGAAGACTGGATGGGGCACTCTTCTTACAAGTCAGGACACTCCTGTTCTTTCCCCCTCCACAAAACTATAAAAATGCCAACCCTCCTGCCCCAGCCCTCCAGACCCTGGCACCCAGCCTTATGCCTTCTGGAGGAGCCTAGAAAGAATGGAGTTCTTGCTTCCACCAAGCCTCAGGTGGGTGCAGTGAATCAGTCCTTTCCTGCTCCTTCTCTGTCTACATGCAGTTCAGACTCCTCCTGCCACTCCTTTGTGTGTGAATGACTGGCAGCAAAATAACTAGGAAATGATTGACGGCCACAGGGCTGTTGGATCAATAGAGCTGCTTGAAATGGTGTCTACTGAGGAGTGAAGGAACAGAAAGAATCAGCTGGGAGGACAGAGAAATTAATTCAAGGAAGTAGAGAAGAAATTGTTGGCGAATTAGCTTTGTCTCCTCCCCTTCTGCCCAAGGCATTATTAGAAGGGAACTGGACACTAGCTAGGAAACATGGATACAAAGGATAAACAGGTGGGAGAGTGAAAAGTGGCAGATGAACTGTGTTCTCAAGGAAGAGAGCTGAGGCTTGAGGATGGGTAGGATTCAGATGCGGAGGGCAGAAATTGTGTTCTCAGGCTAGAATGGTGTTCTAAGGAGGTATGAAGACCCACGGTGTCTTTGGGCCAGTAAATGGTCCAGTTGATGTGACTCAGAGGACATGGTGGGGGGTCAGTGGGAGATAAAACATAGAAGGAGGTGGGTACTAGGTTGATTGATTGTTACATTTATTGTTTACTGGGTTCCCAGATCTTAAAATGCTTTGAATGGCAGGCCACAGAGTTTGGTCTTTATTTGCAATTTCCTTTGGGGAGCCACTAAAAATTTCTGGATGAGATGGAGGCATGATCAGGAAGATAAATCTGGCAGCCCTGTGCAGAGTCGATTGGAATTGGAGAGGAGCTACTGACCAGCACTGGGTTAGGAGACCATTGTGGTAGGTTGCGAGGGGTCTGAACTTGAGATGCCACAGTGGGAATGGAGAGGAGGGTGTGGATGTGAGGGACCTCTTGGATGTAGAGTTTATGGGACTTGGCAACTTGGATGTGGAACATCAAGAAAGAGGCAGTAATCAAGGATTACTCCAAAGTCTAGAGCCTGGGTGACTGTGAGGATGGAAGTACCTTGAATGAAAATCAGGAGTTAGGAAGAGGACGAGCAGCTCTAGGGAGGCAGGAGGAGAGGGAGAATTTGAGAGTTTACTTTGGGACATGTTGCATTTCAGGTGTCAGTGAATAAGCTAGAGGAGGTGTTGGTTCTGTAGGCGGGTAAGGAAGGGAATCTGGAGCTTTGGAGGGAGGCCAGAGCTGGAAATATGGATTTGGGAGATATCTGTAAGAAGTTGTGGCTGGAGCTATCAGAATAGTTGAGATAATAAATGAAAAGCATATATAGACTTAAGGGCAGAGGGCCAAGGCCAGGGCTATAGGCTCAAGTGAAGGGCTGGAGGAGAACCAGGGGAGAACAGTGCTTGGAGAAAAATGCTGTAGAGAGGTTGAGGGAGATGGGAACTGAGCACACAGTCTTCGTTCTGGAAATTGGGGGATTCATTGGTAACCTTTGAAGCAACAGTTTCAATCATGTAGGGGAGGTGGAATTCAAATTGCAAGGGGAATGGGGAGTGAGTGGATGGGAGGAAGTGGTGGGAGTGCATATAGATGACTCTACGGAAAGGTTTGGCTGTGAAGGGAAGGTTAAAAATAGTGAGGTAGTTGGAGATGGGTAGCGGTTGGGGGGAGGCTTTTTTTAGGTAGGGAAGATATGTGAATACCTAGTGGTAGGGAAGAGCGAGAAGGCAAGCATGAGGAAGAGAATGAATATTTAGGAAAGAGAAGCAATGGATAGAGGAAGGTCCTGGATGGACCTGGAGGAGTGGATCTTAAGATCAGCAGAGGGCTGAACCTTGGGCCAGAGGAGGGGGTGTTATAGGCAGACCTTAGTAAAGTAGCTGGCTGTAAATGCTACTGGCTGAGGGTGCAACATGCCTGATCAACAGCCCTGGTAGAGAGAGCATCCACTGGTTGGAGGTCCAGGGGCTGCTGGGAGTGTGCTTAGGGAGGGTTGCTGAAGCTGAGGGCTGTGAAATGGGAGCTGGGTTGACATGACCCTAGGAGGCCCTTAGGCAGAGAAGCTGAGGAGCGGCTGGGAGATCCTAAATTAGCAGTCGTTTTAGAAGTGCTGGTGGCTTTCTTTTGCAGGCGGAGGTGGGATTTGCTTAAGCCTGTGGTGGGGTCTGCAGAATTATCATCTCCATGGTATGAGGCAGAGAGAGGCAAGTCTCCACAGTGGAGGGTGAGTGAGGAGAGGAGAGTGGGAGGTAGACCCACGCAAGAAGCTGTCAGGCAGCTTCCTGAGGAGGGGTCCACACCTGGCCATCAGCAGTATGTCTGTTGGGGATGGGACCTACTCTTGAATTTCCAGTTTCCTTAATGTCTCTAGAAGTCCTAGAAGAAAGAGGAAGCAGAGGAGAGCTTATGGGAGAGCCTCTTATAGATTCTTCTTCACGAGGAGGAAACAAGAGGAAAGATGCCAGTGAGCACAGCCATTCCTTGGCCCCAGAGCACTTCCTCTGACTCTCTGCCCTAAAAGGGCAAACCCAAGAGCTGTCTTCAAGTGAGGGGTCTTATGTGGCCCACCAGAAGGAGGAGGGGTAGGAATCCAGGAGCTGACATTACCATAAGGTGGCCTATGTGGGACTGGGTTTAGACTCCCGAGAGCAGGAGGAGGTGAGAGTTTCCTTAGGTATGGCTCAGTCCCAGAATCTTAGTCTTAGATCAGGAACTTACCAGTGGTGTGGCCTTGTGTAAGTTACAGCCTCTCCAAGCTTCAGTTTCTTCATCTGTAAAATGGGTGAAAATCATCCTTACCTCTCAGAGTTGCTTGATGTGTATAGCTACAGTATATATTATGATAGATATGTGCATATTATAAATATCAATAGAAAGGGGATTACATTATAATAATAGAATATAATTGTATACCTATGACTATATTATACATCTAATCTATTACAATCATATTATGGTTAGATGAATCTTTTTATTTTCCAAATGATGAAACTATGATGCTTTAATAGCTTCCTTCTTCCCTCACCTTCCTTCCTCTTTTCTTTCCTTTCCCTCTTCCCTCCCTCCTTCCCCCTTTTCCTCCCTTCCTCCCTCCTTTCCCTAACAGTACAGAGATAGTTAAGGATAGAATTTTTTTAAGCTTGCAGTTATAGTTATCCCAGGGCATGATAGGCAGGGACTGGGAAGGTAGCGAAAATCCTGGCCTTTTACACTCTTACCCCGCAGCGAGGGACAATGGGCATCTATGGGGAGTGGTGGGGGTGGGGAAACAGTATTGAGTTGGCAGCTGGATAGTGGGCCTAGGAGGAGGCCCCGGAGACTGGCAGATGGTTAATTGGATGTGACAAAAGGGGGCTGGGAGGAGGAGTCTGGGGGTCTCCTGGGGGATTTGTGTCTCTGACTTCTTACTGTCCTGGAAAGGAGGTTGTGAGGAGAGGAAGGAGTGGCTCCAGAAGCAGTTGGGGGAAAAGATTGGCAGGGCTCCCATGTTGGGTATATGGCCATGGAAGGACAGAGTGCCATTGGGAGCAATGTCACATCTTTAATCTGGAGGTTGGGTGGAAGATGTTTAGTCTCTTCTCTGTACCCCAGTACATTGACACACTACATACTCAGATACTTGGATATAAAGAGAATGCTTAACCAAATATTGGAAGAGTATGATTTTCTAGCCATTCTTTTTGATTCCAACCACTGAATTTGACAGCTAAATATCATTATGACTTTTGTTGAGAACTAGACAAAGAACTGATTAATTTTAGCAGAGTATTGGATTTCAGTGAGTGGATCTCTTCATTCATTTTTGTACTCATTCATTTAAGTGTCAGATACCAGCCGTGCACCTACTAAGTGCCAGGGAGTGCACAAACAAGTGAGAAATAATCTTTCCCACAGGAGGCTAACAGTCTTGTGGGATTGACGGTCATATAAACGAACGATTGCAGTGTAGCATGGTAAGCGCAGTGAAGAGGCTTGCTTGTTGTATGTTGAAAGTAGAAAGCAGGAATGTGTCGGTGGCTCAGTTGGTTAAGCATCTGCCTTTGGCTCAGGTCATCATCTCAAGGTCCTGGGATTAAGTCCTGCACGGGGCTCTCTGCTCAATGGGGAGCCTGCTTCTCCCTCTGCCTGCTGCTCCCCCTGCTTGTACTCTCTCTCTCTCTCTGACAAATAAAAAATCCTGAGGAAAAAAAAAGTAGAAATTAAGGAGCAACAGCCTCACCTGGTGGGTGTGGGACTCATTGAAGACAGGGGTTGCTGAGGCTGAAACAGATGCAGAGGTGGTGGAAATGAAGACAGACCACTGCTCCAGAAGTTTGGTAGTAAACATAAGGAGAAAAAGGAACTGTTCATTGAAGGGACATTTTGCGAGTATGGGTAGTGTTCTGTTTCTTAATCACAGGTGTGATCTGTTTGTGAAATTTCAGAGACCTGTAAACTTATGTGTGCAATTTCATGCACACAAATTGTATTTGAATAAAGACTATTAAAAAAAGGTGATCAGGTCCAGTGATTTTTTTTTTTTTTCAAAGAAAAATCTTTGACTGTTGAAAAAGTCATGGGAGGAGACAATGGTAGAGAATAAAAGGTAGTTTGTAGGCAGGTGACGTACGAGGGTAAGCACTAGCTTCCTCAAACATTGGAAAAGCCTCAGATTCTTGGTTGAGAGGTTGTCTCTGGAATGGAGGGAGAGTTCTCCCTCTGTGGCTGTGGGGAAAGACCAGGTGGTTTATAGGTCAGATGCTAGAGCTCTTATTAAATGGATCCCCATCTTCTCTGAAAATGGGAGCCAAGGTTATCTGACAGACTGAGATTTGCTGAGAGCCTGAGAAGAGAGGAGATGAGCCGGATCCATTCACTGTAGAGTGAGTGAGAATTACATGAAAGAATGATCTGAGTTCCAGGTAGGCTGGGTGTGCAGGCTTCTGCATCTCGATCGGCCCTGGAGGCTCTGGAGTGGAGGTGACAACAGTGGACTCTTGAGTTCTTGGGTGGTGACTTGGACAAGATGTGGTGTGCACCAGACTTCTTTGGAAACTAGTCTCTTCTCCAGACTTTACTGAACATTGATGACTCTAGGCCTTTTGGAGGCCCCACAGTAGAGAATGGTCCTATCTGGTGTCCCCATGTAGGCTGTACATACCCTTTGCTTTGGACTTATTTGTATTCTTCTCAACACCCAGATCAGTGCCTTGTGGATAATATTTGCTTGTTTAGTATTTGTTGTCTTGATTTTTTTTTTTTTTTAAAAGAGCTATTTATTGGTGTGTAGGTCATTTGGGAGTTTTATAATGAAACACTATACTAAGGAAATGAATCATTTTTTTGTGGACAGGCAATTCTACCTTAAATAAAGAGACTTATGAAATCAATATTGACTGTGAAATATAGCCCACAACTCTTGTTGCTGCTGGATTAATTAGAGGGGGCCCCTTTTATGGCTGCTTACTGTATTCATGTATTTCAGAGGCACTGGAAAACTAAAGATGTACTCTTCTTTCAGAAAAACCCAAATAGAAAGTTCAAACACACAAATGGATTAATTAATCAATATTGACTGACTGTCTGTCATGTGCCAGGTATCATGCTAGGTATTAAGGGTCTTCCTAAAGATAGGCAGCAAAGAGTCCCTGTTTTTGGAGAATTTATGGACTTGTTGAGTTGTGGGGAGTGATATAGGAAAAAATGGCTAATTGGAGATCAATCAGAAAGGGAGTTTCACTCATTCATTGATTCATTTAATATGTGTTTATTGTCTATAAGCTAAAAGATAATTAACTTAAAAAGTGGTAAGCAAGGTTTAATTTAGATAGATTTGATTTTTGGTATACTTCCATAGAATATTTACTTTTTATCCTAAAGCTATTTTTCTATTATAAAAGTAATGCTGGCTCACTGTAGAGTATTTGGAAAATATGATCATGTGTAAAGGATAGAAAGGCCACTATAATCCCATCACCCAGAGAGAACCCTGTTTGTTAATTTGAGATATTTCCTTGGGGTCTTGCTTCCTATGTGCATTCTCTCCCTTGATCCATGATTTGTTTTTTGATTATTTGATTAAAGTGAAAAACAAATTGTGGGGGGGGGGGCGTGACTTTTCCTAAATGCAGCCATTTTCCCCTGTTAATATAAATGTATAATATATCAGGCATTCATAAGCCAATTAAACATATATATGGGGATAATGGTGAAAGACAGAGGATCTGTTGGTTGTTTGGAGGGGTAAAGGCATTGGCACTTATTGTTGTAAGAAATAGGGAGAACAAAAGTACAATATCTGGGGGTACCTGGGTGGCTCAGTGGGTTAAAGTCTCTGCCTTCAGCTCAGGTCATGATCCCAGGGTCCTGGGATCGAGCTCCATGTTGGGTTCTCTGCTCAGCAGGGAGCCTGCTTCCCCATCTCTCTCTCTCTCTCTGCCTGCCTCTCTGCCTACTTGTGATCTCTCTCTGTCAAATAAATAAATAAAATCTTTAAAAAAAGAAAAGTACAATATCTGTGGTCAGAAATGAATGGTCTTTCTCTCTTCCTCCCTGATGTTAAGATAAATTCAACAGAATTTATATGCCTGTTGCATATAAAAATACCTGTTTATACAAATGCATAGCTTTCTTTCTTATTGTATTTAACAGAAAGAGAATCGTGGTATGCCTGTTATTCTGCAACTTGCTTTTTATTGCTTTATAACCATGGACTTTTTCCATGTCAGTACATATAACTTTACCTCATTTGTTTTGAGAATTGTGCTTTATTCTGTTGTGTGGATGTGCCATGTTTTATTTAACCATCCTCCTGATGATGGGCATTTATAACCCAGCTTTTCTGTGCACCAGTGTTTGATCTGGGACATTATTTTGTCCAAAGAGTAGCAAGAAGGGTCACCTATTATTTGATCCTTTTCAAAGGTGACTGTAGGACAACTATAGGTTCAGGGTGTTTTTCTGCTTTTATCCTCAGGAGAGAGGGAGGACAGCCAGTCCCTGTTCTCTGAAGGATAACTTTCTATGTAATGTTTAAGGACACTTTTGTTAGTGACATTTAAATAAATGGTCCAGGGCATTAGCCTCTTTTGCTTTGTGCCTTTAAGTGACTTAGAAGCCAGATTTGAGGTCACGAGTAGACAAAAACAAAAACAAAAAAACCCACCCCACATGTGTTCTGTGGGCTTGAGTGAAAGTTCATTCCAAGACCACAGGTATGGGAGTACTTTAGGTTGTGTGTGCAAAAGCCATAGTCTGTGTTTGGTTAGAAGAATCCAAGGATGTGATTCGAGAAACCTTGGTTTCCAATTCTATTCACTATTAATTAGCTCTGTGACTGGGTCAAGCCAGCTCACATGTCCGTTTTTACAGATGGGGCCTCTCTTTCCTCATCTGAAGGATGAGGTAAACATACTTGTACTGCCATACCTCATAAGAATAGTATGAGATCAAGTGGGATAATAGAAGGGGAATGATTTGGGCAAAAAAAAATTGCTGACTAAATGAAAGGAGTTTTTGTCAGCTGCTGTTCTATGGGCTCTCCCTTGGTTTTGAGTGTGGTTGAAAGCTGAGCTAGGGGACTTGGATGGGAGTGACAGCCTGTGCTGCATTTGAGGACTGTACATTTTTTCATGTCTGGTAGGAAACTGGCAGCACCAGAGATGGAGTAAAACGTTTCATGATATGTTCCATTTGCTTTTGGAAGAGAGACATGTGTGCAGAGTGGAAGAGTGGTTCATCTAATTGCCTGAACGGTTGAGGTTTGCTTTCTGATGGGTGACAGTGTGGCTCAGTTACACACTTACCCCTTATTACCCAAGCCTGTGAAGGAAATGTAGCTTTTAAATTTTCTAATGTATAGCTAATCTTTCTCATGAGACCCTACCCCAACTTGACTCATTTATAGTGTATCATTTTTTTTTCTTTCTTTCTTTTCCTGGCTTAGGTTTTTTTTTTTGTTTGTTTGTTTGTTTGTTTTTGTTCTTTTGACAATTGTTTCTTTCAGATAAATTGCTCAGTCACCCAGATTTTCTCCCACTTTCCCACTTCTCTTCAGAATGGGCTCTGGGCATGTAGAGGTGCACACATGAACTTGTAGTGATAGGGGTGAGGGCAGGGAGAGAATGTGCTTGGAGCTACTGAATAATGACTGGTCTGATCCTTGTACTGGTACTTGCCAAGGTGTGGCTAGAACTGTCTTTCTTTTTGGGGTATTGTGTTGAGACTCAGTACTAACATTCATATTCTGACTGTATGCTTATGGAGTGAAAGTTCTGACCCCAGGCCTTTGTCTGGTCACTGACCCTCTGAGCAACTCTGAGTACCATCATCTAGGAACAAAGTCATATGCAGTTCCCCAGCTCAGTCAGTGCCAACTGTGAGAATTTAGAAGCTCTGCACCTGGCTCATCTAAGTATGTACCCACCTTGGCCAGTGTTATGTCTTTGTCCCCTCACTTCCACACCATGTGGATCCTGGTGTGTGACTCAGTGGTAGGCATTGTGAGACCCACTGCTTCCTTAGAAGGGGTTTCAGGATGCTCCGGGACCTTCACACTTACTGGGATGTTATCCTCTAAAGCTGCCTCCCTAAAACTTGATTGGGCATTGAGGTGGGCATGTAAGAGGAGGCTAAGACCCTGATATTTGATTTCCTAGACTGAAATTTTCCTTTGTTCCCCTGATGCTTGATCCTTCCCTCATGGCAGGCATCTCTCTTACCTCACATCTTGAGTACTCTTTACCTCTCCTTTAAAGTGACCTCAGGGCTTAAGTCCACCCAGTCTGGATATTGATATGTTAATGGGAGTTTGAGAATTCTAAAAAGTCCTCTCCTGGGTGTCAAGAGCTGAACATTGATGCTTTCTCTTTGTCTGCTGCTATAACTAACCTAAATTTGCATGAGGTAAATGGATGCTTCTGGGAAGAGTAGAGGGAGCTTAAATATATGTAAGGATCTGTGAAAGAAAAAACACATTTTGAAAAGTATTACCCAATAATTGCGGGGAGAAAAGTTTAGAAATGCAGCTTCATGAGGATTCCATCTATACTCACGGGTGCGTTTGTGTGCACAGAAACATTCAAGAGTGTGGCGATGTGGATTCTTCCTGCAAGCGTGCAGTGAGCGAGCACTTGTGACGGCCCATGCACTGTGGTACTGAGGGGAGTATGGGGCAACCTCTGTCTGGAAGGAGCTCTCAGTCTTAGGGGGGCGAGAGGGTGGCAGTGGGTCATATGCAGAGCTGCACTGCTGGAGCCTGCTTTCCAAGAGCTTGGTGTGTCAGTCTGGTCAGCACAACTGATGTCTGAGTTCGAGTCCTTATTGGGCCTCATGTCCCCTTACCTCACTTGGTTCTGCCTTCTGAGCCTCTTCAGTCCCCTAAAATGGTCAGGTTTAGTCAGTTTTGCTTTTCCCAAATAAAGCTAATTCCTTTAGCATCAGCCTAAGTTTCCATGAACATATGTTCTATAGAAGGGTCGTGGTAAACAAGATCAATTTAAATCAATAATAAATAAAAAGAGAAATAAAGTCTAATTCAGAGCTTGTTGCTCTGCTTCTTCTGTCATGGAGCTGTTTGTTGTTTTTAACTAAAATTCTTTCATCTCTTTTAGCACAGGACAACTTCTGTGTTTTACATAGTGCTTCCACTCCAAGGCTCCGGGGCTACCATAGCCCTAGTGGCCATGAGCAGTTTCTATTTTGACTAGGGAATATGGGAACTCTGTTCCCTCTGAAGGTTGGAAAAACTGGGAGACTGATGAGTCAGATGGTCCAGGAAAATACAGAGCAAAAATAAAAAAGAAGGTAAATGATGGTGCCAGGTGATTGGGTCCAAGTAGAAAGAGTAATGGGCTGGGTGCCAGGAGAACAGTATTATTATTGATAAGCTTGGTAAATCCCTTTCCCTCTCTGAGACTAAGCGTGTTGAGCTAAGTGGGCTTGAATGCATCTACAGCATTCTGAGCCAACTGGACAACAGAAAAGCCAGCAGGGATAGAAACCAGGTGGTAAGTAGTCTCAGGACATTATGCCCTTGTTCTGTGAAGACTGTCCATCCTTCTGAGGCTTTTTGTCTCTGCAGCTTGAGTCAGTCCACAGGGTGTCACAGCTCATAAGTGACCCAGCATCCTTGCTTGGTGAAGACGGGCTCTAATTTCCTAGGGAAGAGTCATCCTGGTGTTCAGCAGTGGCCTCAAACTATTTTGGCCATTAGAATATTTGGAAGACAGACCAAGTTTCTGGGACTTCTGGGCCACTTCCTCAGCTTGTGGCCTTGGATCCCAAGCTTGTAAGTAGAGATGTACCTTAATACCCTAGAAAATGCCTTTCCTCAGGTTTCCATCAGAGCTGTTCTGCCAAGGCATGAGGAGGACTAACTTACTGATCTTCCTGCCAGCTTGTGTCCTTGAACTTGTCTTCTTTTGAGTCAGATGGAGAAGATGGTGAAAGCAATCCAAAATCTACATTTCCCAGGGCATGTGCAAACCCAGCCCAACCACATCATCTCAAAAGGAAGCACTAGGTAATTAAACAGCAATCTTGGCTTTCTACTACATTTCCTTCTACCCAGAACCCCTCCCCCCATCCTGTGCATTCTTTAGACCATCAGAGAACTCACATTTTGATAGAGGGAAACATTCCATTTTTTAAAAAGTACACTAAAGCATTCCAGGTAAATGATCATGACTACACTAGTGGAATGCAGGGACACAAACCAGGGAGTAGGGAAGCCTATTTAGGCAGATGTGGTGGTGTTCATAGAGGAAGTGTGCTTGAATGGCATTTTGGAAGATGAGCTCATTATCCAGAGTGACCGGATGGGGAGGGGCATTCCTGGCACAGGGAAAAGGACAGACAAAGGCAGAGAATTGTGCCAGGTCATGGAGAGTTAGACCTTTTAGGGTGAGAGGGACTGGAGATGCATGTGAGATCTTGGATTTTCATATTCCAGGATTTGGACTCTATCCTGTAAGCACTGGGGAATCATAAAGGATTGAAGTGATGGAGAATAATTATAACTTAGGCCAGGACAGTGCTGGAAGAAGGGGCAAAACTGGAGAAAAAAATTCTAGTTAGGTGACTACTGAAAGATAGTTGATGACACAGGGGATATAATGGTGGTGGAGTGTAAGGAGAGCTAAAGTTTCAGATCATCAACAGGGTTTGGGCTTGGGTTATGGATAAAGGGTGATGGTACTTTGACCAAGCCTGGTACCATGGGAATCACATTGGAATCAGAGGAACATTTCACAGAGTACTAGAGCTTTCTACTGCAAAAGGGTTTAGCACTGCTCCATTCTTCTACTTCTTTAAACATTTTGAATATAAAACATAAACAAAATGACTGAAGGCTGGACAATGATATACACAGAGATCTTCTCCATGAGGATGGTGAGTCTGCATGCTTGTGTATGTGCATATATGTGCTTGCATGTGTTGTTGCTTATGGTGTGGATGCAAATGTGTGTGCAGCTTCCATCATACTGGGTTCTCAACACAGTATCATTTTTCAGCATTAAAATTCCCATTACTTCCCAGAAGTGCTCCCTTTAGGATCCATTTCTGCTTGGCTCAGTGTGCACAAACATTCTAGTGGGATTGATTGCTTGTGTCAAATTAATTTTTTCCCTTCCCAGGGAGTGTCTGCCATGTGCAAAGTGGGGAAATCCCTAGGCCTTTGGCCAAATGCAAGTTCACATAGACATGTAAAGTCAGGCTTGGGCTGAGAATTGGCCTAGATGGCCACAGAGGCTGCACCTGGATGCTTAAGCCACTTTTCCCAGTATGCTTTGTGACTGTTCCTAGGCAACTGGAAAACTTGGAGCTGGGGAGAGATGGCTGCAGATGAGCAGCTTGTGTCTTTGCAGCATTAGCTGTGGTACAACTTCCTCCTCTATGTCCCATTTTCCTGTTACTAATTTCTAGAAAGCTTGCAGAAGCCTCTGGAAGCAAATGGAGAAAATGCTGACTGTCCTTCACCTGATGGCTGGGGAAACCTTAGAGAGGAGCCCTGGGGTAGTTTTCCTTTCAGCCCCAGTGCTGATGCTTCCCTGCAGTTTTGTTGGATACTCAGAATGGACTTTCCAGACCTTTCCCCTAGTAGGCAGCCCTGAGTTCCATGGTGCTTAGCTAGCCAGTCTTACCATATTGTGCCTGGGTCCATACACCAGATTAGCGGCCTTTACCCATTAGCGGCCTTTCCCACAGTTGAAGCCATTGGTCAGCTGACCTGTGTACACCAGAGTGGTCTAGGCTATACTAGCCACTGATGAACTATTTTGTAATCTAAGCAGTTGAAGCTTTTTGAGATGTGTAATAAAGTCTCCCTGAGAATGGTTATGTATTCTTTTCCTTTAACCTGACATTCTGGAAGTCATAACTGGCATTCATTAACTTTAACTCTAAGTTTAGCTTTGTGGGTTATGGTTATCAGTATGTCCAACCGAAGTTTTCTTACGGGTTTATTGTCTATAGTTTAGTTGAATATAGCTCTTTCATGAATGTGGTTATGACATAAGCTCATTCCATTAGCCTTCAGAACCTTTGGAACTTAAGGAAGTTTGGTGAATCCCTCATCCCAAAGGGTAGAATGCTAGAACATCCTCATTATCTGGTATAGCAATTGCTTCCTTTGGTGCATATATGTGGGTTTTGGATTCCATTTGCCAGGAACTTTTACATAAATCAATATAAAATGATTTTTCGCATTTCCCAACAGATTCTGTAACGTATCACTTCTAGTGGAGGGCACACAGCAGACTTGGTTATATGATTTAATTCTCTATAATTCTCATAGAATCTGATTGTAATGTCTGTTTTTTGAGCCAGGACAGTTGGACTGCTGGAGGGATACTGGGTTCAGAGAAGTCTGCTAAACTATTGTCAGAGTGGGTCCTCCTCACCACCACTCATGCCATCGCACATGTCAGTTGAATCCAAAAGGAGGTCATCTAATATCATCTCTCTACTCAGTTCCTAAATTCTTCCAGCCTTTCAGTATGTTCTGTTGAATTTCTTTCGATATATTTATTTGATTTGTTATTCACAGAGGGGGTACTCAGATGTTTTTCAGACCATCCTAATTATTTTATCTAGCATTATGGTAGGCAATGAATAAACATATCTGTGACTCTCCCCCTAGCTTTTAGTTTTCCCTGTGAGAAAGATCAGGCAGCTGCTCAGATGGGGTCCTTTCTGACAGACCCATAGCCAAGTATGCGATCATGTGCTCCCTTAGGTTTCCCAGAAGCCCAAGGACCAGAGAACTCTAGATTTGGCAGGACCTGATGCCAGAAGTGGCACAATGAAATCCAACCCTAAATCTCTTTAATGTAGAGCAGAAGGGCAATTCCTTTAGGGCTCTGTCAAGCACTCTGGTGGGTGCCATTTTTTTTTTCCATGCCAAAACTTTAAGATTCTTATGCATTTAAATAGTTCTGTATCCAGGAACACATTTTATTCCTTCCTTCCAGGAATCTTGATATGTACACTCCTGAGGCTTTGTTCTATGGGACTTTTTCATTTCTGGGCCTTTGAATTCAATTTTATCTCCCCATAGATCAGCTTAGATGATGAGAACCTTGCAAATTCCTGGAGAGCCTTTGTGGAGGTTAAGAACAAAGGAGGTCATTTATCTCTTCAAGTGTCAGGGCTTTTAACCCTATGGTTTTCATCCTCTCTTTTAGGGTTGTTTAACTTTTTGCTGTCCCTTGCCCTGCATGTCATGATGTCATGTGTATGTTGTAGTTGGGGCTGTGCTTTCCAGATACTGCTCAGCCCTTGAGAGGAAATTTGTCTATGATTATTTTATTTTAGGGGGACTCACCCCAAAACATGAGCAGTGGAAGGTTGCTCTGCTCTGGATGTCAGCAGAGACCTTCTTAGGTCTGCTGGCTGGCTTGTGGTATAGACTATGGCTGCAGTGTGGTACAAAGGCATATGTCTCCAGTCTGGAGTTGAGGGCAGGTTGTGCTTCTCTCAGCTCTGTGCTGGCCTTCTGTGTGCTCTTGGGCAGGCTACCACACCTCTCTGGGCTTACATTTTCTTCACTATTAAGTGAAGGTGCTGAAATGGATGATTACTGAGGTTCCTTTCTTCTTTAAGTCATTTTGAGGTCTTTTTGAGAATTTACTTAGGAGAAGGTCCTCCTTTGCTTATCTCAACTCTGAGGAAATGCTGGGCCAATAAATATTGATGGGGGGGCACGGGGAAGTCCCTGTGTTTGCACATGACACACAACATTCAGAATAAATTGCCACCGGATCTGTTCCTAGCCATTAGAAATCCAGCAATAGCTGAACTCCTAGCCATGCTAATCTCTGGGTGAGCTATACAGAATAAATTCTGAGCCAGTTATAGTATCCTTAGTTCATACTTTCATAGGACCTGCCAAATATTTATGGGCTTCCTAAGAAAGTACAGTGAACAATTTGGGGGTAGCTATAATCTATTTATAACAGCTACTCTTAAACATGGTTTGTTTCCTCTCCTGGTCTGTAAAGAAGACTTTTAAAAGAAGAAAAATTTTGTTTGGATTTTCTCAGAGCCTCCAACTTCTTTAAATTGGATATTTGGCAAATCTTTTTCCCCAGAGATATTAGTCTTGGCTGGCCCTGCCCGATCTTTTCCCTCCCTATTAGAGGGAATTTTAACTTCCATTGATTTATCCTTTACCACATTTGGCTTGATCAAGAGCTGGTGGGGAACCAGATTTGGGACTGCAAAGGGCCAGGGAGGAGGAAGATAGATAAAAGCCAAGAAGGTGAAATGATAGAAGGTCAGTCAAGGGAAGCAGTAAAAGATGCACTCAGCATCCAAGGGGGTCTGCATAAGCTGAAGGGGCTGCAGAAGGAGAGATGGATGTGAGTTCCCGTGGCGGAAGTCTTCCTGATTGAGGAACCTCCTCCCTGTGTCCCTGTCCCCTACATGTACAGGATCCAGCTCCCAAGCAGGAGGAGCCCAGGGAGTGCTCCTGGCTGGGCACAGTTCTTTTTTTTTTTTTTTTTTTAAGTTTTTTAAAATTTTTTATTTTTTATAAACATATAATATATTTTTATCCCCAGGGGTACAGGTCTATGAATTGCCAGGTTTACACACTTCACAGCACTCACCATAGCACATACCCTCCCCAATGTCCATAACCCCCCTCTCGCAAACCCCCTCCCCCAGCAACCCTCAGTTTGTTGTGTGAGATTAAGAGTCACTTATGGTTTGTCTCCCTCCCAATCCCATCTTGTTTCATTTATTCTTCTTCTTCCCCCTTAACCCCCCCATTTTTCATCTCCACTTCCTCATATCAGGGAGATCATATGATGGTTGTCTTTCTCCAATTGACTTATTTCGCTAAGCATGCCCTCTAGTTCCATCCACGTCATCGCAAATGGCAAGATTTCATTTCTTTTGATGGCTGCATAGTATTCCATTGTGTATATATACCACCTCTTCTTTATCCATTCATCTGTTGATGGACATCTAGGTTCTTTCCATAGTTTGGCTATTGTAGACATTGCTGCTATAAACATTCAGGTGCATGTGGGCACAGTTTTTGATGTGGTCAGCTGCTGTCTACATACCTCCCTCTGGATCAAGTCATTCCATGAGGCACTGCCATTTCTGCTGCTCATGGACCTTCTGTTTTCTCCACTTAGTGAGCCTGCCTATGTCCAGGCTATTCCCTAAGCCTGGACTTAAAATTTGAAGGTTCATACTATCTGACTATGTCAAGAAAGTCAGACATGGGGCATCCCATTTCCCCACAGAACATTATCCTTTGGCCCTAGAGAGTCTTCATATATATAACTTTTCCCTTCAGTTCATGATAACAGAGCTACTACCTGTCTTCTCTGTTTCTTTGGCTGATGCCACATGTTTGTGTTGAGTCCTTGGGTGCAGTAAGCTGATTTTGATGGGTTGGGTGGGCCAGGTGCTCTTTCTGGCCACAGATAAAACAGATTGTACCTTGAAGAAGTCCATTTATCTTTGCTTTTATTCTGTAAACATGGTGGGGCTTAACTGTTTTTTGACCCAAACTCTCCTCTGGGTTATTGTTTTCTTCCCCCTTGAACTTGTAGGTTTGGACATTAAGCATCTGATGGTGCCAAAGAACACAAGCCTCATCTGTGTCGTTATCACTGCCCCAACACTGCCCGCAGGCTTTGTAGTCTTGACTTGCAACTGGATTTTTCTGAGATTTCCTACTAGAATTGATCCAGCCCAATGAAATCAATGAGTTTCCCTCTAATATCTGTCTTTGCATCCTTCACTTATGGACTTAACGTCTCCTTCAACCTTTTCTATTGGACCATAATACTCCAGGGCTAGAGTTATAGTGTTTTTTTTTAAGCATCTAGGTCAAAGTTTGAATTTTGGAAGTAGCTTTTTAAAATGCAATGTGAGAAATGTCTCTTTGTATCCATTGTTTTTGTTTTTATTTATTTATTTATTTATTTTTTTGAGAGAGTGTGGGAATGGGGCACAGAAGGAGAGGGAGAAAGAATCTTAACTTTAAGCAGGTTCCGTGCCTGACATAGGCTTGAGCTCACCACCCTGAGATCATGACCTGAACTGAAATCAAGAGTTGGGTGCTTAATCCACTGAGCTACCCCCAGGCACACATCCCCCACCCAGAACTTTTTCTTTTTTTTTTTGAGAGCGAGAAACAGAGTGCGTCAGTTGTTGGTTAATACCTGGTTGACTCCAGCTCTGGTTTCATTGGGCATATGCTCCTCATAATCCTTCCCTTGCAGAGACTTTCATTATTTAAAAATAAAAGAGATTGTGTAGGGCAGAGGTTCCAAACTTTCTGAGCACATGGTACATTTATGTCCCATTGATTATCCCATGGCACCCTTAGGCCAAACAAGACACTTAATAGATCTGTTCATGAAGAAGTAAAGTCCAAAAACATTAATGAGCACTTAACAATGTAGTAGCCATTTGAAAAAATAATACATGTAAATTGAGAGAAAAGTATTTTTATTTCATTCTTTAACAACCACCATTACTTACTACTGAGACATATGTGCTGGTTGGGCACTGCACAACTTCTCAGACCTTGGAATCAGATTAGATATTACTCCCATCATTTCCTGCTCTGTATTAATTATTGTGTGATGTTTGCTTTTTATCATAGCAACTGCCCCAAATCCAGTTTTTCAAAATATGATGTCATTGAAAGGAATGAAGTATAATTGAATGTCAAAACAGAGAACTATCTTTTGCTAGTAGCTAGCCATTTGATGTCTGACAGATGTTAAACATTGATATATTTCCCCCCAAAATTGAAACCTCCCATGTAGCCAGTATGAATTTGCTGTGGTACCTGGGTGCCTTGGTGCATAGTTTGGGAACCATAAGGATAGTGGCATAAGTGCTGGGGAGTCTTTTCTGGAGGTGATTACAGTGCTTTTTATTGCCTCAGCCTAGTTGCCATTTTCTAGGTTGCCAGACATCTCCTGAGTTACCTCTTCACTTCCAGGTGGCCATGATTCTCCAGGAACAGTTTCTCTCCACTCTCCATCTGCTTTACTGACTGTTCTCCAGACTGATCTGTACTTATGAGAGCCTGTGTCAGAGATCCCCTTTATGAGAAGGGGCTACATCTTCCTCTCTGAAATGAGAGGAGGGGAGGGGTTTTGAGGTGGGACTGGGGGCTCATAGTAAAGACCGGCAGGGGCCCAGTGCAAAATGAAAATGTGAATCCTCTTGTTCAAAAACAGGAAGAATTACCATTAAAGGCATTAAAATATAAAGCCTCTCCCTTCTCCCACTGTCTCTCTCTTGACCTGTCATGGTGTTTTTCAGTGTTGTGCTCCTTTAGCCAAGTACAGACTCTCACAGGTGCCTGGCCCCTCCCTGCTTGTCATTGGGTGGCTGGGTCCTGTCAGCTGTGGGACTGACACCCTGGCCAGGGCCAGAGAGGTTGATCCAGGCCCTTCCCTTTTCCCATGGGCCCTTGCCTCAACCTAGAGCAGATGGGCTACTCCCTGGGATATTGCAACCATGGAAACATGCTAGCCACCTGGATAGCAGGTGAGGGTTGCCCACTCAGTGTGCTGTGGTGTGGCCAGCCTGGAGGAGTGATGGCTGCCACCATGCCCTATTTGGTCATTGTGCGTGTGGGTGTGTGATGTTGATTTCTCCAACCCCCATGTTTGTGCTCAGGCCCCTGCGAGGGTCTGGGGATGGAGAGGCCAGGCAAGACCTAGGGCCCCAGGGTATAGGGAAATGGATAGCTGAGAGCCTGTCTCTGGAAGTTGGCCTGTGTATAAGCCAAGGCCCCAGTCCTCTGGCACCTGCTTCATTTCCCATCAGATTTCACTTACAGACCCAGATTCAAAGATTAAATTATTAAGAATTTCGAGAGTTCACACCAGAGCATTAAATCCCATGCCTGGGGCCTTCTGAATACAGGGTCTTGTGTGACTACACACCCATGAAGCCAATGGTTAGGGTTGCTAAGGAGGGTAGTAAGTACCTAGACATGGCCAACTGAGTACACATGTCCCTGTCATAGGCCACACTGCCTATAGTTGCCCCAAGATAAATAGAAAAGACTGAGTCAGTAACCTTCCTGTGTGTCTCTTCTTCCAACAGAGGCCTGTAAACCTTGGAGGGGCTTATGCTGCCTTGTGAGTGAGCAAGTTGAACTCCCCCTGGTTGAGGAATTCACTAAACTGTGGTATCACTGGCTGCACTCACATCTCTGGAAATACAGTCAGTTTGTATTGAATCTAACCATGTCTCAGGTATCGCCTCAGTGCTTTCCCTCCAGCAACTCACTGAATTCTTGTAATAAACCCATTTCACAGATGAGAACACTGAGTTTAAATGACTTGCTCTAAATCCCACAGTACCTAAGTGACAGTGCCAAGTTTTGAAGTCAGACAGCATGGTAGCAGAGCCCACCTCTGAATCAGTGCACCATTCTCTTCTGGGGGTGACCCAAATGTCGTTCACAATAAGGGTGTTAGTTCATCTCTAGTTCCTAATCCCCAACAAAATACCTAAGTGATGCATTTCCAGAAAAGGACATTTATTTTTAATTTGAAAGTTTTTTTCCCCCAACGAAATAACCTCCTAGTTTACTAAATGCGGTTTTAAGGAAAGTACGTGTCTACATCTCCTTAAATCCCCAGTTTCCATCATCCCATCATACTCCCGACATGGATGTGCAGTCCCAGGGCCTAGGCTTGATGTTTGTTAGCCCCGTTTGTTCTGGGCTCCATCCCTGCAGGCCAGTAGGTGTGCAGTGGCCTAAATCTGGAGGCAGCAACACAGCTAGTTCGCTCACTTCCTACCACGCAGCCCAGGAAACCAGGCTACGCTGCTTTCTGTGGCACAGGCGCTCACTGGAGAGAAATAGATTGTTGATTTAGATCAGCACAAAAACCGTTATTGTACTTTCTAAGATATTGCTACTCAAAGAGGGACCGCAAACCAGCCTTGGCATCACCTGTGAGCTTGTTAGAAATGCCCGATCTCAGGCCCTCCCAGGCTTGCTGAATCAGATTCTGCATACTAAAAAGAGCTGCATGTAATTCATTTGCACATTAAAATTTGAGAAGTAATGTTTAAGCCTGTGTGTGTGTGTGTGTCTATTTTTATTCTTCATCATTTATGTTAAACGCTATGCCACAGACTTGTGTGGCTTTGGGTAGGTAGCTACCCTCCTCTGAGACTCAGTTTTCCTTTGTGAAATGAGGAAGTGAGACTAGATAATTTCTGTGGTCTTATCCTGATTCTATGGTTTTACTAGAAATCCCTATGCAACAGAACTTTGTAACAGTTTATTGCTTCTATTTAAAGCTACCTTTGGGCATTTAAGCATTTTTAGCCTTGTCTGCTTTATCTTGTATGCAACTGCTAAAACCCAATCTTTCCAGGATATGGCTTATGAATATTTGTGTCAGAATCACTTGGGGCACATTGTTAAAATGCAGATTGCTGGGCCCTAGCCCAGACTTCCCGAATTGGCATCTCCAGGGGTGGGACCTAGAAATCCACATCTTTAACCTCTGTGTTCCAATGTGAGGGTTATCACTTTCCTGTACTTTCCAAGTATAAGTGTCTACTGGTTGTCTTTTATGATTATTTTCTCTTGCTTTTTTTTTAAACATCCACACTTCCTTGGTGCCTTAGAAAAATGGGGCACGATGGAAGAAAGGAGGGCATTGGGAAAGGGAGGTAATTAGGAGAGAGTTGACATCGAGTGTGTGGTGACAGCAGGTGACTCAAATATAGCTGTCTAGAAAACACTTGAGGCTGTGGGACGTAAGCTTGCAGAAGAGAGGAGGGTTGAGCTCTGGGTTGGCAGTGCCTGAGCTAGGCTCAGTAACCAGTCAGGGCATCAAGGGACATAAAGGAAGAAAAATGTAGTTGGTTTAAGTGTGAGAGGGTGTTTCTGACAAATCAGGAGAGGCTTCGCTGGAATGGAAGTGCACGGGCAGTGTGAGGAAAAATGTCAGAGATGGCTCCATGGCTCAGCTATGAGGCTGGCTCAGAGTTAAAGGTTGGGGGTAGAGAGGAGTCCCATGAACATCCAACGTCATTGGAGAGGCAAAAGGAGAGCCAGGATAGCTCAAGGTGAGGACACCAGGAGAGATGAGCATAGAATGGACAACAGTCAAACAATGGAGGCCACTATCTTTAGGACTCATGGAGTTGGGACTGAGGATTTAATGGTGTCATGGTGGTGATTTAAGAGGGCAGTGAGAAGTGAAGTTGAGAAGGGGAAGGCAACAGGGCCTGAGACTGGGGTGATGGCACAGCTGGCACTTTTGCAGGGTAGGGGAGCCACTGGGACGCTCTGATGGTAGGCTCGTCCAGGGTGCAGAGGCATTGGCCTGGCCTCCTCCATGGCCTTGGGTATTTGCCCTTGGTGCCCGCTTAGTGCTTACCCGGTAATGCCTGAGAAGTTGCCAGCTTGGGAAGGAAGTGATGTGGGTGTGATGGGGGAAGATGGCTGGGAAAGACACAAATATTCTTGGCCAGTTGGCAAACATTGGGAGCGGCAAGCTGGAGGCAAACAGATGTCAGTATTTTGAACAAGATGTTTGGACATTTTGGAAGCAAGAGAACCCTTCTCTTCACTCACTTCCAGGAGGGATTAGTAATTTTCTTCCTCCCTTGAACTTTGTTGGCTACTTAACATAATTCAAACACGCTGCAGCTTTATTTGGCGGATAGTCAATTTCTCTGGGGCTTGGATCATGGACACCATCAGATCCATGCAACAAGGATTTCTTGAGGGTGTGCCATATGTCAAGCACTGACTTTGGTTGAGTGAGGATCAAAAAAGTGTGGGCCAACTCTTCAGGAGTCTGATATAAAGGAATTGATGTTCAAAACTCTAATAAGAGGCAGACTTACATTCTCTGTATATACAGACACAAGTTTTCTAGATGTGTTTTGTTTTCCAGTTACTTTGATTATCAAGTAAACTACTGAGGAGCAATTTGGGATTTTTTTTTTTTTTAATTGAGACCAAGTAAAAGAAAGAAACACTCGAGTGCCATTAGCAAGACACAGAAGGTGATTTTGGAAGTGCTGGATCCCGGTTCATCTTGATCAACCAGACAACTGACAGGCCCTGTATTAGGGATTGAGGGCACAGAGATAAATAAGACACAGTTTTGGCTTGAGGAGCTCTGAGTGCAACATGGAGACAACCAAGGGAACAGATAATTCCAGCTCATCCTGACACATCCTGCAGTGGGGTTGTCATTCGATGCTAAGCATGCAGAGAGAAGGTCCCCAAACTCAGGAGGTGATTTTGAGTAAGCCTTAATGAGCAAGGAGGGGTCTGAACGGCTGAGATGGTAAGAAACTTCAGTGAAGGAGATGATGTGATTCCTCTGGCAGCCCTTTAGAGGCAGGACATATGTTTAGGTACTTAGGGTTTTGTTAGGGACATCCAGCTCCTGACTAGGGGGGGGGCACTTAGATGATGCTCTCCCCTCTGTGCTGTTCTCCCTCTGCTCCTCCCTTCTTTGTCTTCCTCTTTCCTTAGAGATGTCTGAAGCAGCAGTAACGATGACCTCTTTCCCTCGTCGGTATGCACAGTCTATCCAGGCATGGGGAGGAAGTCTAAAGGTTTTTGAGAGGGTGCCCAAAGATGACATCTGACCAGTGCGTGAGCTGCTTAGCGGGGCACTAAGTAAAAGAACATGGCGCATACATTGAGATTGCTTTGGGTTTGGGTCTAGAATCTCTGTAACTATGAATGATTTATTGTCTCCTTTCCACCTGACACACACATTATTTTCAGAACAGGGGTGCCCATGGCAAACACATGAAGCAAATTTGGACAATTTCCTCCCTTCTAGGTGAGACTACTTGCCCCAGAGAGACCCCCATCCTTCTCTTCAGAAGCCTCCCCACTTCTCCTGCCTTTCTTGAGTCTCTCCCAGTGGACATAAACAGTGCTGGGTCTTGTGCGTGTTGTTTCCATGTGTCTCTTCTATGGTTGTGTATGCATCTGGGCACTGGCTACATGGAGGAGCTTGGTCTCTTCCACTCAGGAAAGACTGCTTTGTACTAGATTTAAATAAGAACTGTATGGAAGGAGAACTGGAGTAAAAGAGAAGATGTTTCATTTTAAAAGACCATTGAAGAGGAAAAAAGCACAGCAAGGAGCAGATAGCATAGTGGTGATGGGGGTGGATACAGCATGTGAACTAAAATTAGAACAATTCAGACAAGGTCAACCCAGTCCATGCAAACTCATGAGAGTCCCATGTGTTGTGAAGAAATATAGTAGAATATGGATTAGTCATTAGATGATAGGGAGGGATTATTATTGTTTGGTAGGTGTGACAATGGTATTGTGGATAAAATAAAATCTTTAAAAAAAAAAAAAAAAGAGCATGCCCTCTTATTTAAGAGACGCATATTATACTATTTATGGGTAGAATGTCATGCTGTCTGTAATTTAGTTCAACATACTGTAAAAACAATGAAGCAAATATGGCAATGACTTAAAAATTGTTAAGTTTAGGTTATGAGTATATGGGAACTAGTTATACTATTCTATACTATACTATACTAATATTTCATAATAAAACACTTTTAAAAAATGAGTAAAGCCTCTGGAGCCAGACTTCATGACCTGAGTCCTGGCCTGTGGTTTGACCTCTTTGTGCTATTTGCTCTTCTTTAAGATGGGGTGGGATGATAAAGTGTTGTGTGCAGATTGAATTATATAGGACATCAAATGCTTAGATCAGTATCTGGTAAATAACTAATACCTTTTATTGTTATTACTACTATTATTGGAAGGAAACCATCTTGAGAAGTTGAGAAGTGAAGCTTAGACTTGAGACTGGGAGAAAAGGTCATTTATCTGGAGGCTGAAGGGAATCCTGCCATTTGCGACAACATGGATGGACCTAGAGAGCACGATGCTAAATGAAATAAGCCAGACAGAGAAAGACAAATATTACATGGTACCTATCTATGGAATCTTAAAAAAAAAAAAAATCAAACTCATAGAAACAGAGTGGAAAAGTGGTTGTCAGGAGCTGGGAGGTGGGGAAATAGGGAGAAGTTGGTTAAAGGGTAGACTTTCAGCTGGAAGATAAATAAGGTCTGAGGAGCTAAGGTACAACATGGTGACAACAGCTGACAACACTATATCATATAACTGAAATTTTCTAAGGGAGTAGAACTTACATGTTCTCACCAAAAAAAAAAAAAAAAAAAAAATTATGTGAGGTGATAGGCATGTTAATTAACAAGATGGGGGAATCATTTCACAACATATGCATGTATCAAAAATCACCACAAAGTACACTTTAAAAATCTTGGAGTTTTATGTGTCAATTATACCAGAGTAAAGCTTTTGAAATTAAAAAAAATTTTTTTTCTCTGGAGGCCAGACAAAAACATCCAGCATGGGTCACCTTTAAGTTTGTGTTGAGTCAAGGGGGGCAAATATGAATCTGGGCTTGATGGGGTCCAGGATCCTTGCTGACACCCTTTTTACTGAAAGGGTGTGCTGGGTGTTGTCAAGGTGAGGCTTGTGAGAAGGGAGAAAGTGCTGTGAGGGGTGACAAGACCACCTCCAAGGAGAATTGTTGAGTCACCAGGTTGGGTGGAAGAACATAGTAGGCAATGACATGAATGTTGTGCTGCTCATCCATGCACAGAGCTGAGGTTTTTAAGCCATGTGATGCTTTTTCTTTTCTAGTGGAACAAGAAATTTTTCAGGTAGTCATGAAGAGGGCTACAGAGAAACAGGACAACTCAGCTTCTGTCTGGGAATTCAGTTGCATCAGAGAAAGTCTGGAATGTGAATTGCATAGTGTATAGATTTTCATAGTAAATCAATCGTTCAGTGGTGGGACTAGGGAGGAAATGGGCTCTTAGGTGTACCAGTCAGGACCCCATCAGTAAACAGGTGGTCCAGCCATTTTGGGCATTCTGGGGAAGATTATGAAGGGGCTCTTCTCATAGGTGTAGGCAGGGACTAGTAATGGAGGGGGGTGGTTAGTTCCCCTAGATCTAATGGAATGAGGGAAGGAGTGGTTACTAGAACCTGGGAACAGAGAGTCCATGAGAGGACTACCTCAAAAGGAGCTGTGGCTTTAGGTATAGGGAGGCAATCAAAGCCTCAGGATCCCACAGGGAATTTGTGGAGAGGTAGGGATTATCCTAGCCTCATTCTTCTTACATCTCCTGATCTCTTGCTGAAAGCTTTCCAATAGCTGAACTCAGCAGGGTACCAGAGGGCAAGGAAGCCTTGATGTGGTCAAAACAGGTCAGCTTCACAGGGCATGGAGCAAGCTGGAGAGGTGTGGAGGATGTACCTGACACTTGGTGGAAAGTGGTGAGGGTAGATCTGGAGGGGCAAACAGAAGACATGTAGTCTACTGGAAAATACAAAGCTTTTAGGAAAAACATTTTTTCCCTAACCTTACTCTTAGTTTCTTCCCCATCGCTAATATAGGAACCAGGAAGTCTCTGCATCTACATAAGCACCAGCAGCTAAATGCAAACACAATTTATAAGGCTGCAGTGTTATCTGTGGGTGCAAACTGGAAGCAGAAGTTATATTCTCAAATGGGAGATCCAGAAGGAATGTTAGAGATCATTTAGCCTAATTGTCTCATTTCTACAGATAAAAAAACTGAGTTCCCAAGAGGTAAAGTGATTTGTCCACAGCTTAGTGGCAGAGCTGGAAAGAGGACACTCATACCCTGGCTCTCAGTGAAACGATCTTTCCTTGAGGCTCTAATTCTACTCTGACTTCAAACATGAAATTGACACCTTTCCTCCCTTTCTACATTACCTGACCTTGACTCTTCGAGGTCATGCCAACCATTCCTGTTATGACAGGAAATTACTTTGATTCAATGGTGGCTTCTAAGTGGGCTTTTACACAGAGTAGGCACCCTCTCCATAGGTCATAGAACTGAAAGCTCACAGTCAAAGTCATGGGATAGGTTTATGCACTTAGGCTAGATTACAAGTGGGTGGAAGGACCACATCTCTGACTTCTGTATTCTATTGGGTCATGGGTCCTATTTGTCTCTCTGCCATATCAGTCTTCCTGCTGATGATGTGGCTATGGAAACCAGAATTGAGAGGTGAACAAGGAGCATAGAGGGCAAAAGTTGCCTGTGGCCAATACATACTTGTTTTTCTGGAAAGGTGCTGGGGAGTTAAGCCTGACCAGAGCAGTCCTGATGAATAGCCATGGGTCTTGTGGGCATGGCTTGGACTGAGGACCTATGAGGCCTGAAAGAATGTCACCAATGAATAGTTGATGTCCAGTATGAATGTTAGGGGTCTACTTGGTCCTTACCTCTCTTTCTAGCTTCTCTTCAACACATGCATGGTCTGCTTTTTTTTTTTTTTTTCCTATGTCTAACATGCTTTGTGAGCTACTATCTTACTTGTTGCCTGTACTTAGTTTTATCTATCTTTGTTTTGTTTGTTTTTCTTGTTTTCTATAGAGACAAATTGAACATTCTTAAATAACAAGCAAATACACATTACACTCTGAGTATTTAGGCTAACTGTTTACATTTCTACCTTCGTTTCAAGGCTTTGGTGATTAAAAGAAAATCTGAGGTCATTGTTTTAACTTCCAAAGATAAAAGGAGCTAGAGGGCTCTCAGGTGATTTTTCTTCACTAAAATTACCCCAATCTGTCCATCTTTTAGGTCTCAGAATTGGATCATTAGATTATCTCCAACTATGAGATGTGAAGACACAGTCAAGAGGCTCTTCATATAGTCTACTGCCTGCCTGCCTGTCTCTTGATGTCTTGTATGGGTCTTCTCAGGACCTGTGTTCTTAGCTCAGCTGGTTGGCAGTGGCGACCAGGAGGCCAGACCCCAGGTCTGATATCCAGAGGGCCCAACTACTATTGTACCAGGGAAGACATGGCTTCCGCTCTACAGGTGGTGCCTCCATTAAGCTGGGGCAGCTATTCTGACAGTTCCTTCATGAAGGGGCAGTATAACAGAGTTTGGATAACTTTATTCAACCGGATCTCAGTTCTAGGATCACCTGAAGTTGGGGAAGTGGCATGGTCTCCTTTCATTTCCATCCATGGAACTCAAGGCCCTTGGCAGCTTCCACTCAGTGTAACACATTGCTTTTCTATACCCGGCCCCTCAGGGACATCATGCCAGGTTGTGACATCGAAGAGGCCTGATCACCTTATGAAAAGTTTTAGTTTTTGGACTAAAACCAAAAAGGTTAGTTGGCCCAGTGATGCTCATGATAGCCCCAAACTGCACTTACAGTGGGAGGTTCTTTGCTGAGTGTGCTTTGGATTGAGATTTAGCCTTTAGAGTTCATCTAGTACTAATGATCCCCCCCCCCCATGTTTTCCAGTGAACACACTCAATACTTTTGTTCAGCTCAGAGACACAGATTTGAGGCAGTTTAGAACAAAACCCCCTTTGCTTGCCTGCCTGCATCACAAAATAACAGTTTATTTTTCACTTGGACATCAAGACCTCCTGCCCCTTCCATGTCTGGAGATGATAGAGAAGATGGTGGAGTTTGGGTATTTATTGATTTAGATATCTTTCCCCCAACAGTTGAATAATGCTTATTGACAGAAGTATTTGGAATGTATCTTTTTTATTTTTATTGTGTTATGTTAGTCACCATGCAATACATCATTAGTTTTTGATGTAATGTTCCAAGATCCACTGATAACATATAATACCCAGTGCTCCATGCAATATGTGTCCTCCTTAATACCCATCACTGGGCCAACCCATCCCCCCCACCCCCTTCACTCTAACACCCTCAGTTTGTTTCTTGGGAGTCCACAGTCTCTCATGGTTCGTCTCCCCCTCTGATTTCCCCCCCTTCACTTTTCCTTTCCTTCTTCTAATGTACTTCATGTTATTCCTTAATAGAATGTATCATTTTTACAAAAGGAAAAAAAGCATGGAGCTTGGAGGATTGGGAGAAGTGAAGAGGAGCCCCCACAGACTGATTGTCTGAGGAAGGACTAGTGTGGCTAGTTTTCCACTCGATGAAAGAGGAAGCAATGTGATAGTGATTTGGAAAAGCCTGAGCAGTGCCAGTGTTGAGACTGGAGACCAAGGCCATGATGTGGGAATCTGACTTTCTGCTTTTGTCTTTTATGACCTGAAGTGTGAATAATAACAAGGTCACTAGTCATCAGTCACCATACCTTGTATTTATTGAGCACCTTCCAGTATTTGGGAGAAGGCTGGGCATTTTCACAAGTATCACATCTAATCTTTAAAATAACATTTGTGGTCTCTATTTTAAAGGTAAAGAAACAGAGAGGCCAGGAACTTGCCTAAAATCATACAGCTATTAAATGGCAGAGCTAGGATTTGAACCAAGAAATTGTCTACATGTCTATCTCTGTGTTCCATGTTCTTTCTATTGCACTGCCCTGGGGGAAATAAGTTCATAGAGACCTGGGAGGAGGAGGAGGAAGAAATACTGAGGGAACAATTAAAATGTCTAAGAGACAGGGGATCTCCCAGAGCTGTGTCTCCGTGTGTGTCCCTCTAGCTAGTGCACAGCTCCGGGATAGTGTTGGAGAGAAGCACAAGAAGGTGCTACTCCCCATTTCCCCATAGCAAGAACAGGACATGCTTGAGGAAAAGCAGGCAGTTTTCCTGATCCTATACAGGGGTATAGGATCAGAATAGGAAATCAAACTAGAGGTAAACTGGTGGTGAAGTGAGAGAATCCTTCACAGGGCAGTGGGTGAGCCACGGAATGTTTTTGACTGAGGGAATGACATGCTAGAACTACTTTTTTTGTAACAAAATTATTAGTGGATTGCGTGTGGAATAGGGTGACTTCTGTAAGAGGGTAGATACCACATGCAGCTGAAGCTCATGGGGGTAAGAGGAGATTTACCTGGGGAATTAGGGAATAGTCTATAGGAAAGGTGACATTTGACCTAGTCCTGAAGTGCTGGGGGCATGTGTGTGTGCATGCACGTGCCTGTGTACTGTCCCTGGAGGAGAGACTGGAGAGCCACTCCTGCCTGGCTGCCATGCAGATGGGCTAGCCTAGCAAGCCTGCATTTAGAGACCACCTTGCTTGAAAAGGGAGTTACAGCAGCTTATCTAAAATAAGCACAACAGGGGCGCCTGGGTGGCTCAGTGGGTTAAAGCCTCTGCCTTTGGCTCAGGTCAGGATCCCAGGGTCCTGGGATCAAGCTCCGCATCCGGCTCTCCGCTCAGTGGGGAGCCTGCTTCCTCCTCTCTCTCTTTGCCTGCCTCTCTGCCTACTTGTGATCTCTGTCAAATAAATAAATAAAATCTTTAAAATAAATAAATAAAAAAATAAAATAGGCACAACAATAAGGTAAAATAAGGTGCTGAAACTGAGGCAGGGGCAAAGGAAGGTAGGAAAAGTGGAAGGTAGGTAGCAGGTGAGGTTGGCAAAGTTAGCCGCATTTGACCTCTATTTTCTGGGCACATTCTCTCTGAGGCTTATGGGCAGACTGCTACAAAAGAGCATGTGGTCAGTAAAGGCAGAAACAGTAGCCCCGAGAATGGCTGGATAGGCCTTTGTGGAGAGCAGGGGATGAAGGCTGATTCAGTGATGGAGTGGTCAGAAACTGGAGCCCAGATGAGAATTCCCTGGGGTCATCGAGCATGTAGGAGGAGAGAAATCTGAGTGCTGACTCCACGGCTGTGCTGTGTGTGCACGCAGGTGTATATGTGTGACCTCAGTGCCACACTGATTGCCAAGAAAGCTGGAATCTTCAAGGCTTCTGCTCGGAACACCAAGCTCCATGTTCCATGCAGTCCAGGAAGCAGCCAAGTATGCAGGTACCAGGTCCTTAAAGAATGTGCTGGAGGGCTCGTTTTACTGGCTTGAAAACATAACAGGCTGAGTCTAGACTCTAAGACCTTGCTCCTGCCTGAACCTTTGCTTGAATATCCCTTTCATCCTGGCCCTGCCTTGGTCTATTCACAGTCTGCATTTGGTGAAGTGGCAGCATTGTCCCACTCCAGGTAGGAAAAAAGTCTTCTGTGATGCCACTCCATTCCCATCTCTGACCTCCTTGAATGCACCCCAGGGTTTGTCATCACAAACCTTCTTTCACTATTCTTATTTCCTGTGCCAGGTGTTTTCTTCCCAGCTAGACAGATGTTAAACTCCTGGAGGACAGCTGGGAATGTTTTTGTAAGTCCTAGTGCTCTTATGCTTGTGTTTATACAGTAGAAGCTAAATAAATCTTGCATTCCTTTCTCTGATATCTTGCCTCATCTGTCAGCTTCAGGTGTTTTGTGCAGTGCAGATCACGAACGCCCTCTGCCCAGTCAGGGGTTCTTGGTTTTAGGATCAGCCTGTCATTGGCTTGGATCTGTCCCTTCTCCTTTCTAGGTCTGCTTTCCCACCTGTAAAATGAGAAGGCTGCATCAAAGGATGTCCTTCCTACAATATAATTGTGTGATTGAAATAGCCTTAATTAATGTTAGTTTCTGCATTGTCTTGCTCTCTGCACTACCATTCTCCCTATCCCTCTTTATTAGCTTCCCAAAATGCTAATGTCTATCTTTGAAGGGTTTCTATCCACATTTAAAACTCTGGACTCAGGAATTAGCATTTCACTGGGAAGGAAGACCGGGAAGGGGAGGGAAACAGTCTTGTGTCTGGTTGAATGGCATGGAGGCATGGTGTTCCTGTCTGTTTAGGTGTGCTGGGATGCTTGGGGTTCTGAGCCCCATCAGGTGTCAGGTGTTACCTGGTGGTGACTTCTGTAATGGTAATGTCCCTTATAGGGTTCAAGTTAGCTGACAGTCCCTGTTAATGGAGCAGGCATTGATTAAGCCTTTTCTAGATGTCTTTGCGAGTCCTCTCCAAATGCTGAAAGGTAGTGGTTATTCTCATTTTTAACTAAGAGAATGAGTTCAGAGAGGTTAAGTGATTTACCAGAAACTGTCAAAACCAGCATCTTACCTAAGGCTATCTGTCTCTAAGCATGAGCTCTTTTCATCGGTATTGCCTTGCAGCTCAATTAAACCCAGACAGTAGGGAGCAGAAGACATTTATGTCACAACCACACAGGAAGGCAAGAATCCCACAACTGGCAAGGCATGTACTCTTTCAGAGTTTCCTTCAGGCATGTTAGTCCTTGAACCAGAGGGATTCCTGAAAGACCTCGTGAAGATCTGCTCTAGCCTAAGGAATCTGTGATTTGTGGAATAAGACCCATTTCTACTATAGGCTCCAAACTTCTAAGAACTAAAGCTGAATTTTCTTCTATGGGCTGTTAAGACACCAGGGAAGGAGAAGAAGATATTGGTCAGGATAAATGTAGTGGAAGAGGAGCTGGTTCTTTTCAAGTAGTGGATATCAATTTTCTAAATACCACCTGGGGACATGGCACATTTCCTCCTTCAGGTCCTTGTAAAGGAAGCAGAGATGGTGGCTCAGTGCACACTTCCTGCTCTTGTTCTCTTCTGATCTGTTCCTTGAGTCGCCGCCCCACCACCATGCTCAAAGTAGTCTTTTCCTGATAATGAAAGCAAAAGTCTGCAGCTTCAATAACCAAGTCAATCAATGCCATTGATGAAGTGTCTGCTGCTAATGAATTCCTCTTCTCACTGAAGAACCATGAAATAAAATACAAGATGAGGATCCTGACCTGTGGGAGTTTTGTCCATGGAGGTTTCATGGAGTTGGCAGTGAAATCTCCTAGGAACATGGAAATAACAGAAACAAAGCTGCCCATGACCCTGAGATCATGACCTGAGCCTAAATCAGGAGTGCTCAGTGACTGAGCCACCTGGGCACTCTGGAATTTCTTTCAGTGTATTGCAGGTAAGGGAAGAAGAGCTGATCCGTGATTGGCCTGACTGGTCAGGGTTTAACCAAATGCAGCAGTCTCTCTCTTAGTTTAGCCAGAAGCATCTTCTTTGAACGAAATCTGAATTGGTTCCTATTTTCCAGGCATATGTAGGTTCTGGAGTTCATAATCATAAGATCTGGGAAATGGAGCCCAGAATTCATCTTATCTGGAGAAAGGTGAAAGGTGAGACTGAGGAAATGTCATGGTGCAAGGAAATCCCATCACACTGAAACTCAGTTGCCTCTTTTACATCAGCTCCGAGAGTCTGAAAAGACCTTGTTATCATTCCTGTGGATCAGCAGTTCTTTTTCTTGCTTGGAAGAGTGTAGACCTATAGAGTAGCTCATCACCAACACCCTCTAAATGTTACAGAAGACTAGTTCTAGTGTTGATGTCATAAGAACCTCATTTTTTATTTCTCAATTTGAAGAAGTGTCAGTTTATTCTTATGTTTCTGGTCTCCAAGTCACTTCCCTGAAAAAGTGTTTTTCTTAATATATCATTATTCAATAAAAAAAAAGTGTTTCCTTTTGAAAAGGTCCAGCATAGGGAGTATACTCAATGGTGTTATAGCATTGTATGGTGACAGGTGGTGGCTACACTTGTGAGCACAGAGTAAACATAGACTTGTGGGGTTGCTCTGTTGTATACCTGAAACTAATCTAAAATTCTGTGTCAACTATACTTCAATTAAAATTTTTTACTATAATACCTTGCTGATAGTTTCTTGGAAATTTATGTAAATTATACCCATAGATTCTCTTTTTTAAAAATTTAAATTCAAGTTAGTTAACATATAGTGTAGTATTGCTTTTAGGAGTAGAATTTAGTGATTCCTCACTTACATACAACACCCAGTGTTCATCCCAGCAAGTCCCCTCCTTAATGCCCATCACCCATTTAGCCTAACCCCCTACCTACCTGCCCTCCAGATTTATTCTTCTTTCAGTTTATTCCCTATAGTTAAGAGTCTCTTATGGTTTGCCTCCATCTTTATCTTACTTTTCCTTCCCTTCTTCTATGTTCATCTGTTTTGTTTCTTAAATTCCACTTCTGAGTGAAGTCATATGATATTTGTCTTTTTCTGACTGACTTATTTCACTGAGCATAATACTCTCTAGGTCCATTTACATCATTGCAAATGGCAAGATTTCATTCTTTTTGATGGCTGAGTAATATTCTATCACATGTATATGTGTATATGTGTACCATGTCTTCTTTATTCATTCATTAGTTGGTGGACATTTGGGCTCTTTACATAATTTGGCTATTGTTGATAGTGCTGCTATAAACATTGGGGTGCATGTGCCCCTTGGAATCAGCATTTTTGTATCTTTTGGGTAAACACTTAGTAGCACAATTGCTGGGTCATAGGGTGGTTCTATTTTTTTTTTTTAAGATTTTAAAAAATTTATTTATTTGACAGAGAGATATCACAAGTAGGCAGAGAGGCAAGCAGAGAGAGAGAGAAGAGGAAGCAGGCTCCCTGCTGAGCAGAGAGCCCGATCCGGGACTCGATCCCAGGACCCTAAGATCATGACCCGAGCCAAAGGCAGCAGCTTAACCCACTGAGCCACCCAGGCGCCCGGGTGGTTCTATTTTTAACTTCTTGAGGACCCTCCATACTGTTCTCCAGAGTGGCTGCATGTGTGTGCCTTCCCACCAACACTGCAGAAATATTCCCTTTTCTCTCCATCTTCCTGAATAACTGTTACTTCCTGAACTGTTAATTTTTGCCATTTTGACAGGTGTGAAGTGGCATCTCATTGTGGTTTTGATTCATATTTCCCTGATGATGAATGATGTTGAGTGCCTTTTCATCTGTCTATTAGCCACTGGGATATCTTTTTTTGGAAAAGTGTCTATGCGTGTCCTCTATCCAGTTATTGAGTGGATAATTTGTATTTTGGGTATTGAGTTTTTTAAGTTCTGTTAAAGCAGCCTACATATGGAATGAATCCCTATTAAAGATCAGCATTTTTCATGGAGCTAGAACAAATAATTATCAGACTCATATGGAATCAGAAAAGACCCCAAATAGCCACAGTGGAGTTGAAAAAGAAAAGAAAAGATGGGAGGCATCACAATTCTGGACTTCAAGCTGTATTACAAAGCTATAATCATTAAGACAGTATGGTACTGGCACAAAAACAGACGCATAGATCAATGGAACAGAGCAGAGAACCCAGAAATGGAACCAAAACTGTATGGTCAATTAATATTTGATAAAGCAAGAAGGAATATCCAATGGAAAAAAGTCAGTCTCTTCAACAAATAGTGTTGGGAAAACTTGATAATGACATGCAGATGAATGAACTGGACTTTCTTATACCAAATACAAAAATAAATTAAAAAATGGATGAAAGACCTAAATCTGAGACAGGAATCCTTCAAAATCCTAGAGGAGAACACAGGCAGCAATCTCTTTGACCTCTGTTGCAGCAGCTTCTCCCTAGACACGTCTCCAGAGGCAAGGGAAGCAAAAGCAAGAATGAACTATTGGGATTTCATCAAGATCAAAAGCTTCTGCACAGCAAAGGAAATGGTCAACAAAACCAGAAGACAAAGGACAGAGTGGGAGAAGGTATTTACAAATGACATGGAGTAAAGGGTTAGTATCCAAAATCTATAAAGAACTTATCAAACACACCCATAGAATCTCTTTAATTCACATTCATATCTACTCTTTCAAAAACTCATATACATGCTTTGCTCTTTTAAGAGCCAACCTGTCTTTTCCTCTGACAGGTCATGCTTACATGCTCAGTCGTCCTGTTCTTCATATATATTCTCCTGGCTTTCCTGGTGTGGAAATGAGAATGCTCCCGGGATCCTTTCTTATGAATGGAGGCTACATGAGTAATCTGGCAGTTCTAGGGGACAAATGACTTTGTAATAAGAGGTTACGCATTTTGGCTAGCAGCTCCACACATTCACCCTTGAATTCCTTTAGGACTCCCAGGTGGTCACCATATAGCCCTGGTGATTTATTTACACCTCATTTGTTAGTCAGGTTCCCGAACATTTACTGCAGCGTCAACCCTGACCTCACTCCTGTCCATTACGGAGGGTAAGCTGGGAAGACTTCCATTTTTAAGGACACCTCCTATACCAGGAGTATTACCAACTGATTCACCTAATTCTCCATTTCACTGTCTCCCTTTGGAAGAACAGAACAGCCTCCATGCTTGACCTTGGCACTGGCATCCCTCATTTTTATTTTTGGCTTAAGTTCCTGGGACATTGTTCCATGTTTATGTGCCATTTCTTTTTCCACAGCCTCTTTGAAATTTGTACCTAGTCATGCAGGGATGCTTTCTTCTTTGAGGGTCTGCTATTTTTGGCTCTGGCCTCCCTGCCTGTATCCTGGAATTCTAATACCATATTTTATTTTATTTATTTTTCCTGTATAGTTTTTTTTTTAATTTTAATTTTATAATTAAAATTAGTCAACCTATAGTACATCATTAGTTTCTGATGTAGTGTCCAATGATTTATCAGTTGCATATAACACCCAGTGCTCATCATATCATGTGTCCTCCTTAATGCCTGTCACCCAGTTGCCCCATCCTCCACCCCCGTCCCCTTCTGAAATCCTCAGTTTATTTCCAAGAGTCAAGAGTCTCTCATGGTTTGTCTCCCTTTCTGATTTCTTCCCATCCAGTTTTTCCTCCCCTCTCCTATGGTCCTTTGCACTATTTCTTATGTTCTACATATGAGTGAAACCATATGATAATTGTGTGTGTCTTTTTTTATTATGTTCAGTTAGCCACTGCAGAGTATGTCATTAGTTTTTGATACAGTGTTCAATGATTCATTAGTTGTGTATAACACCAGTGCTCATCACAACACATGCCCTCCTTAGTACCTATCACCCTGTTACCCCATCCTCCCATCTCTCTCCCCTCTGAAACCCTCCATTTGTTTCCTGACATCCATAGTCTCTCATGGTTTGACTTATTTCACTCAGCATAATCCCCTCCACATCCATCCATGTCAACATAAATGGTGGGTATTCATCCTTTCTTATAGCTGAGTAATATTCCATTGTATATGTGAACCATATCTTCTTTATCATTCATCTATTTAAGGACATATCAGCTCTTTCCACAGTTTGGCTATTGTGAACATTGCTGCTCTGAGCATTGGGGTGCATTTGTCCCTTTTTTACACTACATCTGTGCTTTTGGGGTAAATAGTAGTGAAATTGCTGGATTTTAGGGCAGCTCTATTTTCAACTTCTTGAAGAACCTCCATACTGTTTCCAGAGTGGCTGCATCAGCTTGCCTTCCCACTAACAGTATAAGAGGGTTCCCCTTTCTCCACATCCTTGCCAACATTTATTGTTTTCTGTCTTGTAATTTTAGCTATTCTAACTGGTATAAGGTGGTATCTCCTTGTGGTTTTGCTTATTTATTTGTTTAAGTTTATTTTTTATTTTATTATTGATTTGTATTTTAAAATAGTTTTGAAGTTGGGGTATCTGGGTGGCTCAGTTCGGCTCAGCTCATGATCCCAGGGCTCTGGGATTGAGCCCACATCAGGCTCCCTGCTCAGTAGGGAGCCTGCTTCTCCCTCTCCCTCTACTGCTCCCCTGCTTGTACTCTTTCTCCCTGTCAAATAAGTAAATAAAGAAAGAAAAATCTTTAAAATAAATAAATAAATTAGCTTCCAAGTTTCTGTGGATTTGTGGCTTTATGGACTCTTCTTCTCAATCTTCCCATACCAGCATGCATGTCTCTCTCTAAAATTTGGCATTTGGGGTTTAGGGTGCAGCTTGAGAAAGGACTTGGAGGCAGGAGCAGGAGAAGCTGGGTGAGGGAAGTATTGTGCATTCCACTGAGAGGCCCTCAGGGATGCAGATGGGGGGCTGAGCATGCTGTCCAGGTAGGGCAAGCCAGCTCCCTAGACTTGTTCTCGGAGTTCACATCTGTGCCCAGAATGTCCCAAACCTGCCAGCTTTGTGAATTTATCCTTCTCCCAGCAGTGTGGCCTCTGTGCAGGCTTCCTTTCCATGCCCACCCCCAAGAGACCAGAGAAGTGATTGACTTAAACACACTGGCCTGGTTGGCTTCCTGTGACGGGACCAGAATCTCTATAGGACAGACCGAGAGAACAGGCTGAAGTTGTAGCAGAAGAAACTGATTTTGGACACAGGGGGAGTGTCCAAGGACTCCAACTGGGAGTTTCAAAGAGAAGGGGAAGCTCTTTGGAGATATTTAGAATATCTATGTATGTGAGTGGCAGATGCAGACCCAGCTGAAGGGAGGGCAGTGGGGGAGCGGGCTTCCTGAAGCTTCTAGGCTGCAACTGCTGCTGATCCGGATCACTTCTCTGCTCCAGCAGCAAGTGCCTGACCAGGGTTGTTAAGCTAATTGTTAAATTAGAGTGGCTGGGGAAGCAAATTGCTTCATGATGGGGTTTCTCCGACTGTGTCCAAGGCTGATGTCATCCTCCTTGTTCCTCCTTGGTGGGGGGGGGGCTGGGGGGGGATGGTGGGCAGGCCTGACACGTGTTAATGAACCCACATCAGCTTCAGCAAGGCCCCACTTCTCTGAGAAGCCTGCACCTGCCATTGTGGGGAGCTGACTGCCAGCTTCTCTGTGCTTCTGTGTACTGCCCCCAATTCCTGAGCCTAATAATGATGATCTTTTAGAACAGCTTCTTAGGTTCCTAGAGGAGCCAGACCATTCGTATGAAGGATCGAAGTGGGTCAAGCATAGGTGATGAGTGGAGACTAGCAGGGAACAGTAGGGTATGGTGGGGACTGTGTCAAACTGGAGAGTGGTGCCTCATCCAAGGGTGACAGCAGCTGCTCACCTCTAGCCAATGGAGGCCACCTGGCAATGTAAGTTCCTTGTGGCCAGATCTTGTTTCAGAGAGAATTCAAATATGCATTTTCTTTGTGAAATAGCTTGATTTCTAAATGTTGAAACTAATTCAATTAAAAGACATTGTATGGGTCGAAGTCCATTTGCAGGATGAGTTTGGCTTGCTGGCCTTCAGTTTGCAACTTTTGATTCTGGTCCAAACTGCTTGTCTTCCAGTTGAGGAAACTGAGATCCAGAGAAGTTAAGCTTTTGGCTCAAGGTTATGGGGAATCAGAATTACTGCCTGGGGCCCATAGCTCCTATCTGGCCCTCTTCTGTTTCTTGGTGCTGGCTTGAGCCCAGGCATTCTCTGTGCTAAGGCAGGCTGGCTAGAGTAGAGTATACCTCAGTGGACATGACTGTGTGAGGCTTCATGCACTCTTACTACTCCTGTGCTTTTTGTAAGCTGCTGGGGGCTCAGATGCCCCAGGGGTGGGAGAGGGAGGTCGAGTGGCTAAGGGAATTCCAGGAGTTTTTGCAATTAGCAGCAATGCCTGGGGAGAAGGTGAGGAGTGGGGAGGTTTTAGACCACTTCCTGCTCTGGAGTTCTGAGGACTTAAAGCTGCCTTATCCCCACCCATAGGGCTGTAGCCCTTCCGCAGACCCTGCATACACGTGCACACACCTGCACAATGCAGAGGCTCTGGAGCAGCATGCACAAGACACTTCTGGATCCCTGTCCTCTTGGTGACTCAGGTGTGCACCTTGGGATCACCCTCACTGTGTCTGCTCTTCCTCTGGAATTCCTCAGCTCTGAATCAACTTTCCAGTCTTGCTTCTTTCTCCCAGGTCAGGAATTTCACAATACAACATTGGCCCATTGCGGCAGACTTCAGTCCTAACTGTCCAGTCCACTCCCTCCATTTTTTTCTGGTTAAGCTTCCCACGCAAATGCTTTGACCTTAGCATGTACCTGCTCAGAGTGGCTCCCTGTTGTCCATGGGGTCAAGTAACAACTCTTTAACTTGGTGTCTCAGGTTCCAAAGCACCATGGCGTTGCTGCCATAGTCATCAGGTTGGCTTAGATGTGGGTTCCAGCTTGGCTGCTTGCCGGCTGTTCCACCTTGGGCAATTTTATTGACTTCTCTGAGCTTATTTCCTTCTCTGTAATAGTGCCTTACATAGCATCATTTCAAGAAATAAATGAAATCAGGGCGCCTGGGTGGCTCAGTGGGTTAAAGCCTCTGGGTTAAAGCCTCTGCCTTCATCAGGTCATGATCCCAGGGTCCTGGGATCGAGCCCTGCATTGGGCTCTCTGCTCAGCAGGGAGCCTGCTTCCACCTCTCTCTCTCTGCCTGCTTCTGTGCCTACTTGTGATCTCTGTCAAATAAATAAATAAAATATTTTAAAGAAAAGAAATAAATGAAGTCATGAATCTAAAGCACTTAGCCTGGCACATGCTATTTAATTAAAGGTGTTATTGAAGAACCTTCAGGCTCTGGTTCCAGTATTACCTCTCCCTTTGCCTTAGTTCCAGCTACTTTGAACTTTTTGGTGATCCCCGTGCCTTGGCCACTGTTTCCCCATTCCCTAATATCCATCCTTTCTGGTGTTGCTGTGCCTGCTTTGCACAGTAGGTATTTATGTATTTGTCTTGGCTTCCTTTCTCCACGGCATGTTCTCAAAGGGCTGGGCCTGGGTTTGACTCATCCTGTCCCATACCAGCACAAGGGGCACTCAGGAAATGCGTGTAGAATGGATGAATATTATCCTCAGTGGAACAGCTGCCTGGACTTGGGCTTCACATTAATTAGTTAATTGATAATGTGTATGTTTATAATAGTCTCATGAATATTTATTGAGTCCTACTGTGTTTAGGGGATTCAGTTGTGAAAGAAGCAGATACAGTCTAGGTCTTCATGGATCCTCAGTGTAATGGGGAAATTGGCTGGCACAGAGGCCACTTAAGTACATGTGGTAAGGTTGTGATAGGGCAGGTGCAGGGCTGTGATGAGCACAAACAGGGTAGGACAGGTACAGGGTTGTGATGAGGCAGGTTCAGGGCTATCGTAGGGCAGTTGGAGGGCTGTGATGGGGCAGGTTCAGGGCTATGGTAGGGCAGGTGCAAAGTTATGATGGGGCAGGTAGAGGGCTGTGATGGGACAGGTTCAGGGCTATGGTAGGGCAGGTGCTGGGCTATGATGGGGCAGGAGCAGGGAGGGCTATGATGGGGGCAGGTACGGGGCTGTGACGGGCAGGTGCAGCATGCTATTAGGGGCATATATTAGGAGCAACAACATAATCTTAGGCTTCTGCAGGCTTTCTGGAAAAAAGAGGTGTTTTACCTGAGACTAGCTAAAAGAGTAGGACCTTGACTCAAGAATATGGTTTATTGTGATGAACCTACTTTAAATCTAAGTTTAAAAAAATTTTGTGTCATTTGCATTCAGTCACAAGCTCTTACCAAAATACTCTCTGAAAACCAGGGTTTCTGAAGTGATCTGTAACCAAGGCAATGTTAACAGAATTTTGAGTTGCTAGGGCCTAGGACAAGGGTTGTTGATTGTATTCAAATTTTAAGCCACACCCCAAGTCTCCAGCTGTGCTACTTCTCTTTTCTTTAAGAGCTGGGTGGGGGATTGTTCTCTTCTAATTGGGAAAAGATAATCATATACTTTCATGCTGTCAGGGTGGAGACTCAGCTACTCCGCCTGCTCTGTTTTTGTTTGTTGCTTGCTTGTTTTGTGGCTTCAGCTGTGTGGATACAGGGGCAGAAAAGCTAGGAGCAGGAAATGGCTGGGGTGTTTCCCTGATTCTCCTGTTGGTCCTTCTCCTAGGTCGGGAAGAAAGACTGTAGTAGCAGATATGGTCTGCAGCTGTGGAGGAAGCAGAGGGAATTTTTGCATTAAGAGGAGACACAGGGATCTGGAACTGTGTGCAAGTCAGGAAACTTGACACCAGAGAGAGGAGGCCACGGAAGATAAGGGTCTCTTTGTAGACCCTGTACAAAAGAAGTGCCTAAGAGGAAACCAAGTGCTTAAGAATCATTGTGATGGAATTATCAGAAAAATTATGAATTATACTTGTTACTTTGCGAGGGGCTACTTACAGGCTGAATGCTCGCATCTGTTCTTTTATTATTATTATTTTTTAATTTAAAAAATACTGGCAAACTGCAAATATTTTTTCACCACATCTACTGTGTAGGACTGAGAGTCCAAGGCATTTACTGCCACCTGGTGGCAGAGTACACCACCTGTGGGATTTAGAGTTGATGGGGTACATTATTGATTGAAAATTGATTCTGCAGCCAAAATATGGAATCATAGAATATTGAGGTTGTTAGAGATCTTAAAGTTTACACAGTTTTGCTTCTAATGTAATCCGATATCTTTTTCTGTAGACTCTCTTACTTGAATCCTTCCAGTGACAGGGAGCTCATGATCATGCCTGACAGACTCTTCTGTTGTCATTCATTCTTATTAGTTAGAATGTTTCTTTTTTAAATTTATTTTTAATAGGAAGAATCACTTGTATTTATCATTCCTAGTAGTTACCCCTGGAAAATACCCAAATAAGTGTTTATTGCATCATCTGCTTAATAACCCTCCTCATATTTGAAGGAACCTATCTATCTCCCCATATTCTTGTCTTGAGGTTAAACCGTCATGGTTTCTTCAATTATTACTCTTAAGCCATGTTTTTTTAGATCCTGCATTTCTTTCCTCTGGTTGCATTTGACTTTGCCAGTGTCTCTGCCTAATTGTGCTGTCAGTATTGGATCCAACCCAGTGCTGCAGACATGACCAGCTTAGTGATCCCTGGTCCTCGCAGGCTGTCTGCACACCAAACTTTGAATGCACTCTGTGTGGTGTGGATTAGCTTTGTGCAATCTTTCCACAGTGCTGACCTCTTTTAGGTTGTAATAGAAAGCCCAAGAATTGGTGCCTTTCCTCATATTTTTGAACTTGTTTTTTTTTTAAAGATACAAGTAAGACTTTACTTTAAAAAGAAAGCTAAATTACACAGTTTAATGCAATACATTCTGAATTTCTGATGTTGCAGGTACCCTTTTTGATTTCACAACAACTTAGTTTCTCCCTAGAAGTAGATCCTGATAGAAGTTTTTAGGGACACTTGCAGAACTTTCTGTGTATTTGCATATGCAAATATATGTAAATTTGCAAATTTCTGTATGTGCATATGACTGGGGTTAGCATATCATTCTTTTATCATTCTGCAACTTTTTCTTCTTGCATTGGCATGTCTTGAACATCTTCTGCCTCACTCATCTTCTGCCTCTCACTGTGGATATTCCATAATTGACTTAACAATTCTTTTTTGTTTCTGTTTTTTACTTTTATGTATATTTCTTAACATTATAAACAATGCAGCAGTGAGCTTCATGAACAAGCACTCACATAAACGTGTTTCTCTAGGATAGATACAAAGGACTGGTGTTACTAGGTGAGGGATATATACATTTCTATATTAAAATGTTGTTCTCAGACATAAAATTTGGCTTTGTTAATATTGACCTAGTATTCAAATCTGCTGAAATAAATTTACATAGTGATTTTGGTCATCTATTATAGTATCAAACCTGCCATACCAGTTTTGTATCATCTGCCCATAATATAAGCATATCTTTTGTCTTGTCATCTTGGGAAATAATTATTTTAAAAAAGTTAAATACAGCAGTCAAAGGAAGAGCTTTGTGGCCATGACCAGAGACTAGCATCCTGCCTAAAACTCACTGTATTCTAATAAACACTCTTTGGGCCTTGTAGTGCATTTGTAGCAATCCCCACAACGAGATGCTAATCCTGGTCATTTTTCACTGTCTTATCTGTAAGAATATCGTGGGGGACATTTGTCAAAGCTTTAGCAGATATCCAGACACACACTCTGTAACATTCTTCTGACCATTCATTCTTATGGGCTTGTCATGGAGGAAGGAGAGGATGGCACACATTGCTCCAAGGCCAGTGTCATTTAGACTAGGTCTCAGTGACACTTTAAAGAGCAGTGGTTTTTTGTATCTCCATGTATGGGTGCATTCAGTCTCAGAGATATCAGGAAAAAATAAGCTTTCTGTCTCCAAATTGTCCTTTTTACCTCTATGTTTCCAAACCAGTTGGTCTCCTAGGGAGATTGTATCTGATGGCAGAGACACAGCTGCCTTAGTGACAAGCTTGGGGCCTAGGGTGGCATTACCAATGTTATTCAGACTAATATGTCTCCCTGACAATATATATGGAGGTGTATTCGCATGGGTGCACCCGCAGGCCAGTGTGAACGTGTATGTCCATTGATCGACACAAAGTCAACCGTGCATGTTTTCTCTCTCTGGTACTCATGGTAAAAGGACATTCTCTGTGCCTCAGGCCTTACCAGCTTTCTCTGCATTATCCATAAGAAGGATGGAAATGATGGGGTAGACAGTTTCCAGGTCACTTTCATCTGGCTTTGAAATTCATGATATGACATGCCACAGATAGCCCTCAAAATGGTAGCGATGGTGGGACCAGAGTCCTGGCATGGAGCATGGAGGACAGAGGTAGTAGCATGGGTCTCCAGAAATCATCCCAAAGAGGTGTGCAGTCACACTGCCACAGCGGCAGTGGGTGGCAGAGCTCTGGAGTCCCCTGCTCCCGGGGCTCGGGTTTGGGAGCCCCAGTGTCCTTCTGGAGGTAGGAAGCCTTGGACTTCTCACTGATGGAAAGATCTTATGTTGCCTCACTTTTAGGTCAAGTAGAATGGAAAACATAACCTCAGGTATCTATGATGTAATCTCAAAGGGAAAAGTTGCTTTGGCTTTTTCTTACTATAAGTAGAAATTCTGTTTCCTTTTTTCCCTTTAGTGAGCTTGAGCTATCAAAGACTTCTGACAAAGTCATAGCCAAGTAGATCTCCAGCATCCCTGAGCAGGCTTTATTTAAGTGGGTGGGGTTGTGGTGGTGCCCATTCTGCTTCACTAGAGAAAAGCAGAAGGAACAACAGATACTCCTTTAACTCCTGACGTTTCTTTTTTTCTTTTCCCTTAAGTTGATAAACAAAATAAAACCAAACCTCTAAAACAACATGCTGAGAAATGCAGAATGGTAGAAATGATACCAAATGAGTGACTAGTTCCTCTTGTATCCTGCAATGTTCCTTTACCCTGGGCAAGACAGCATGCTAGGTGCTTGGTGCTCAGGGCAGACAGGAGTGGGATGGGATATAAAAATATACTATGATAAAATAAACTACAATCTCTGTTTGCAGGAGTTTACAGTCTAGTAATGATATTCTGCAGACAGCATGGATATAGTGACTGAGCAGTGTTTCTCGAAAGAGGCAGATTGATACTTGGATAAATAAACCATCCTTATAAAGAAGGGTCCACCTTTTGTTTTTCTTAGTGAAGCTACAATTATTTATTATTATTCTTTTGTTTTTCTTAGCGAAGCTATATTTCTTCTTTTTTTTTTTTAAGATTTTATTTATTTATTTGACAAACAGAGATCACAGAGAAGTAAGCAGGCAGAGAGAGGAGGAAGTGGGCTCCCTGCTGAGCAGAGAGCCCAATGTGGGGCTCGATCCCAGAACCCTGGGATCATGACTGGAGCTGACGGCAGAGGCTTTAACCCACTGAGTCATCCAGGTGCCCCTACATTTATTCTTCATCTGTAGGGATGACAAACAGAATCTTAGGTTCAGGACTTTTGTTGTTTCATTCAAGTTAAGCACACCCTACTCTAGGGAACTCTACCTGTGTTCCCCTCCAACACTTTCCTTCTTGGGCTGGGCTACACTCACCTCATCTTTTTTCTCGAGTTACCGGTAAAAGGCAAAAACTGCACCTCTGGCCATGAGTTTCTGGAGAGCAGCCTGGGTGGGTGTTCTGGCCTTTGTGTATTTGCAAGTGTAATCCAGGATATGACACAGAGTTGGGATGTGACAAATACTTGAATGCATGAAAAGTACTCTTCACCTATGCTTCATTCGTTTTTCCTTTCACTGAACATATAGTTTATCGAGTGTCTTCTCTGTGCCAGGCACTATGGATGAAGGACCTGGTTGAGGAGATAGACATGTAGACAATTGGGACAGAATATGATACCAGGGATGTACAGGGTGTGATGGTGTATGTGCAGGGACACCCAGCCCATATAAAGGAAGCCTTCCTAGAGACCTGGAGAATTAACACAGAGAGTCCCATGAAGATAGGGTGGGAAATAGTGTTCCAGAGCATGGAAAGAACATATGCAATGGCCCAAAGGGAAGAGATAGCTTAACGTAGAGAGTGAAGGATCATAATCGTAATGCATATATAGTACTTCTTGTGTGTCAAGTACTCTTCTCAGCCCTTTCAATTTCTCAACTTACTTAAAACCATTTTTCTTCTTTTTTTTCTTTTCAGAGTAGGGGAAGAGGGGCAGAGGGAGAGGAGGAGAGAGAATCTAAGCAGACTCCACACTTAGTGCAGAACCCAATGCGGGGCTCATTCTCACAATCCTGACATCATGACCTGAGCCCAAATTAAGAGTTGGATGCTTAACTGACTGAGCCATCCAGGTGCCCCTAAAAATGTTTATTTTCATCCTCATTTAGATGAAGTATCTTGATCAGTTTTATACAGCTAGTAAGCACTAGAATTGGTATATGACATCTTGGTGGTAAGAAGGCATTTAAGTCTGGGGGTGGGCATTGATTTCCAGTGGGACTCCTGGCACGTGGTTGCATGTGGCTATGTCCTGGTGGTAGTAATCTGCTTGGAGGATGTCTGGTTAAGACTGAGCAGGCTTCTGGTGTACCCTAATTGTTGAATCTGCTCTCCTCAGAAGGTAATGAGACTTTCCTGTGCCTCAGTGGACAGTTTTGTTGTGTCTTGTCCTCTGTGCACAGACTGCAGAGGAGAATGCCCTCAACTCTCAACTTCCTCAAGAGGATGGACTCAGGGCAACAAAGAATAGTTTACGTATGGATGAGCAAACTGCATTCTCCGCTTTCATCCATAAATGAGGTGGAGAAGAAGGGGATGTGGTTTAAAGACCTCTACCTGAAAAGTGGACAGCCTGTCCTAAGGCTAGGCCAGCATGTGATTGGCAGGGTTGTAGGTTGTGAGGGATGGGTGAGGAAGAAGGCCATTTTGGTTAATTGCCAGTTCAGCCCCTAGAGAATGGTCCTGAAAGGGGGTGGAGATATTGGCTCTGCTTCTTCTCTTCCCTTAGGATTAGAGTAATCTACCCCAAGTCGTCAGCACCACAGGCCTTGTGCAACCCCTTCTTGGGGCCGGTCATGGTGCCTGGGCCCCTGCTTCTTGAAGTCCTATCCTTCCCCTGGGGCATCACCATGACCACTTCCTCTGAAACCCCACAGGCAGACCCTGCACGGAGGGTATCTTCAGCCCCCTCCTCACTGCCTGCTGCCACTTGTGCAGGAAAAACGCACGAACCGCACATTGGTGTTTGGAAAAATTAATGCTTTCAAGATGAACTCCACAAATGTCTGTCTCCCTTTCTCTCCCTCTCTCTCTCTCTCTCACCAGCTGAAAGAAAAGGAGCATTCTTAGACAATTACTCCCTAAGGGAGCCCAAGGACTGGCTTTGTTTATTGAGTGTTTTTAGTTACAACACGTGAAGTTCTGAGATTTTTTTGATTTGAGGTTTCCCCCGCCTCCCTTCCCCGTTTTTGTTTGCAGGGATAGGAAAGATGAGTGAATTCCTAATTAATAGGGCACTTGGACATTACAAAATTGTGCAAGGCCAGTTCTTATGTGGTCACAGTTGCTGAGTCCTTGGGATAAGGAACTCCGTAAGCCCGGACAGATGGAACTCACTTCTGGGCTTGCTACTGGCCTGCACTGTGCCTAGACGTTCAGAGGCTTCTGTCTGCAGCTGTTTGGGACCTCATGTCTACCTATTGTTGGAGGCTCCTTCTACCTCCTCAGACTCACCACGCCCTCACCTGGTCTCCTGATAGACATGGCATTTAAGGACACAGTCACGCTCTGCTGTCATCCTCCTTCGCCCCCAGCCACCTCCCACTACCATCAGCTCACCACAACCCAAGTCTAACACTGCGTAGAGGCGGCAGTTCTGCAGGTGTCCGAGTTAGCGAGTCACAGCCCTGCTCACAAGGGCAGGGATGGCAGGCAGGAGAGCTCATGTGCTCACCACTCTTCCTGCCTTGTCCTGGCAGATGCCACTAATTGACAGCTCTGCTATTTCCAATCCATCCTGTGTGTGGGCCCAGAATTTTTCTTTTTTGTCTCAAAGATATTTATTAATACAAAGAGGAAAAGGGTAGCTTTACTTTCCATGAAGTTCTGGACAATCACTGCCCTTGGTGAATGGGAACTTGGCACGAAACAGTTGCTGTCTCTGACCAAAGTCCCAAAGGTGTCTAAGTGGCCACTAAGGGACTAGGCTGAGGAGAGTTGGGGTTGTACTGAATGCTGGGTAAGGTCATAGAGCGGCCATCCAGACTCTGGGGGTGAGCCAGGGTGTGGAGTGAAGTGGGGGACAGACTGTGTCTGCTAGCCAGTGGACAGGTATAGGAGTCCGGGGAGCTGGTTATTATGACCTGTGGCTTCTCTGGAGACTATCATGTTCCAGATCCTGTGAGTGGGAACTGAAGAAGGAGCTTGCTAGCCCGGCCTTGAGGCACTCATTTTTCAGAAAAGGCCTGAGCTGCTACTTCAGTCAACCTGATTAATTAAATGCCTTGAAAGTTACCACAAGTAGAAAAGCTTAAAGTGAAAAATGAGAGCAACATAAAATTTTATAAAATTAGGGGCGCCTGGGTGGCTCAGTGGTTAGGCCGCTGCCCTCGGCTCAGGTCATGATCTCGGGGTCCTCGAATCGAGTCCCGCATCGGGCTCTCTGCTCGGCAGGGAGCCTGCTTCTGCCTCTCTCTCTCTCTGCCTGCCTCTCTGCCTACTTGTGATTTCTCTCTGTCAAATAAATAAATAAAAAATCTTAAAAAATTTTTTTATAAAATTATAATTTTCTAACCACCTTCTCCCCCTCCACTGTTAACAGTTTGGTTATATCCTATCAGAACTCCTATGCATGTTGAAATACATACTCATAGTGTGTCTGTATGTACCCATAGTTTATGCTCACACAAGAATTGGATAATATGAATTATTTCAAATTGTTTTATAAATTGTATTATCCTACCCAATGATATATTACAGACATTCTTTCATGTCACTACAAATAAAACTGCTTGTCCTTTTTAAAGTTTAAGTATAACCTAGGTTGTATTGTAACGGTATTATAATTTATCTTACTAGTTCCTATTGTTGGACATTTAGGTTACCTTTGTTAGTTTTTTAAAAAAGATTTTTATTTATTTATTTGAGAGAGAAGGAGAAGAGAGAGGGAGAGAGAGCAAACAGGGGGAGGGACGAGCGGAGAGCCTGACAATGGGCTTGATCTCAAGACTCCAAGATCATGACCTAGGTCGAAGTCAGATGCTTAACTGACTGAGCCATCCAGGAACCCTACCTCCCCTTTTTGGCTATTATAGGGCATAGTGCATTGTGTAAGTGCAGGAGGTGAAAGTCTTACAAATAGGATTGCTGGGCTGAAGGCTATACACTTTAGAAATGTTGATAGGTACTGTCAAACTGAGTTCTGAAACACTGTGTCAGTTTGTTTGATATATATATAGGTTTGATATATATATAGGTCCAGTGGGATAGATCAAATGTGGCTTGCTGTTTTGTGTTTCCCCAATCATTAGTAAAGGTTAGCACCTTTTTGCTCTTTTTAAAAATTTTATTTAAAATATTTTATTTATTTGACAGAGATCACAAGTAGGCAGAGAGGCAGCCAGAGAGAGGGGGAAGCAGGCTCCCCACTGAGCAGAGAGCCCAATGCGGGGCTTGATCCCAGGACCCTGAGATCATGACCTGAGCCTAAGGCAGAGGCTTAACCCACTGAGCCACCCAGGCGCCACATCTTTTTACTTTTTATCATCAGCTGTTTTTTCTTCTTTGTGAATTGCCCATTTATGTTCTTGACCCATTTTTGTACTGAGTTGTTTTGACTTTTTCTTAATGTTTTTCAGGAGCTCTTTGTACGTCGGAGCTACTAAATCCTTTGTATGATGTATTGTTGCAATGTAGCGAATATTTGTCTCCTAGATTATCTGTTAGCATTATTCTTATTTTTGCAATTTTATCTATTCTTATTTTTTCCTGTGAAGGCTTGAAAAAAATCCTACAGTTCACACTATTCAAAAATCAATACAATGTGTAAAGGTCTTTATATGACTGTTATATTTGTCTACCCAATCTCTTCCCACTATGGGCAACTGTCAGCCTTAATTTCTTGCTAAGCCTTCCAGTGTTTCTTTTTGCAAATACAAACAAATTGGAATCCGTACTTATTTTATGCCTTTCTTATCAAGAGCAACTGAATACTAACGATATTGTTTTATCCTTTGCATTTTGAACCCCAAAATATCTCTGGAAGATCTTTTCATATCAATTTACAGAAAGCCTCATCATTCTTCTTTTTAGTGGCTGCACAATATTCCGTTGTGAGGGTATACCACAGATAATTCAGTGGGCTTTTCAGATTTTTTTTACTTGTGTCTGTCCTAAAAGAAGATGGAAAACTACACACCACCCCCCACACACATTTAAGATGACATTAAACATTTTTTACCCACATATTTAAATGGTTACAAATTATATATTTTCTAGCATATTGTATACTTTATATAGTCTTAAATATATTTTTTCAAGCTTTTGGAGATGCAAATTTAATGATTGGAAAAGGCAGCGCTTCTTGTCAAAGCAAGCAACCAAATCACACATATTTACTTCCTGTCAGAGAAAAATCTGACTTCTTTTTAAGGTGCAAGCAAGCATGTTAATTAAACACCCCTACGACAATCTTGTCTTCAGAATTCCAATTGCAAGATAGGTAGATAGGTAGATAAAAAGATACAGCCCTGAGACTAGGCATGCTTTTGTCTTCTAGGTGAAATAAGGCACAATCCTCTTCAATGCTTCATCGGTGATCTCATCCAGTCTTGTGGCTGTAACTGTTCTCCATTCACCAATGACTCCATGTTTCATTTAGTTGTTACACTGTGACAGGCCACCCCCAATCTTAGTGGCTTAGAACCACAGTATGTGGTTTCTCATGATGGTGAGCGTTGACCAGACAGTTCTGCTTTATGTGGTGTCTGCCTGGGTGCTGGGATGGCTGGGAGCTTCAGAGTGGTCTCACTCATATGGCAGCCGGTTGATGTGGGTAGGGCTGGGACTCGCTGGGGTTCTCATCCCGATCTTTGGTTCTCCTTTGTGGGGCCTTTCCATGTGGCTTGAGCTTCTCACCACATGGCAGCTAGACTCCAAGGACAGTTTTATTTATTCTTGACTCTATCTTCTTTTTTTTTTTTTTAATTGTGCTATATTAGTCACCATACAGTATAGCATTAGTTTTTGACGTAGTGTTTCGTGATTCATTGTTTGCATATAACACCCAGTGCTCCATGCAATCTGTGCCCTCCTTAATACCCATCACTGGGCTCAACCATTTCCCCATCTCCCTCTTAAGAGGTCTTTTAAAAAGTTAGGTGATATAGTCCAAAGGTCAAAATTCAAATGGTGTAGAAAGATATACAGTGACTTATTTCACTCAGCATAATCTGGGTGTGGTGCATAACCAATGAATCTTGGAACACTGGAAAAAAAAAACAAAATTAAGATGTTAAAAAAATATATACAGTGAAAAGAATTCCTTTCACTGCTGTTGTCCAGCCCTTATTCTCCTTATGATTGGTATATACTTCGAGAGATTAAAAAAATAATCCTTATACAAGTCAATATATTGAGCTTTGTGTCTAAATGCTTAGGAGAAACTTCCTATTCTTAGACTATAAAAGTTTTTCTTCTTGAAGTTGGATGGTTTGTTCTTCATGCTATCCTTAAGTAGGCCTTCCTGTATACCTGCTTCGAGGCCAGACTGGTGGGCTTTCAGGGAAGCCATATCATCAGAGGACAGGGAAACTCACGCGGGAACTCCAGAGACTTTCCCACCTCCTCCGTGCAGAGGGTCATCCACACAGTTCCTATGGGCATCGTCAAAGGATTTTTCATAATTGAATATTTCTTAGAACTTTCCAACCTTGCAGCAGAGGGAAGAAGCCAGATGAATTGGGGCAGTTGGGCAAGTAAGATCCAGAAATGTGCCCCTGCCTGAAGCAGGGGTAGAGAAGATCAGGCATCTGGTGTTATGACTTGTCCCTGACTCAGGGCTTTGGAAGGGCCACTGGCTTAGAGTTGTCCTCAGTGGCAAAACTGACACTGGGGATTTTTTGTTTTTGTTTTTTCCAGTTTATCTGTCTACTCAGGTCATATGCTTTTAGAATTCCAATCTGATAGGAGCTTGTTTTCTATCGTAAGAGAATGCACCAAGTTCATGAAGCACCTAGTATATATTAGGGACAGGGCTTCATATTTTCTATATGTTATTTTGTTTTTTTCTTGTTAAAGGTCATTCAGATTTTGTAAGATCAATCTTATCTTTATCTAAAAGATGGAGAAAGTTAAATGTACAGAAGTTAAGTGATTTGTCTCGATTTACTCAGCTAGAAGAAGAAATTTGGGATTTGAACCCATTTGGTCTGATTCCAAAGCTTAAGCCCTTTCCCAACACTGAGAAGACTTCAGATTAGCAGTATAAACAGATTAGAAAGAGATTATTTGTAGATTTATGGGAATTAGTTATTTTTAAGAACCATAAGCAGAATTCATTTTCTGAAAAGTAAAGTGATCATGGCAACGGATTCTTTTCTTTTTGAACATGAGGGCCAAGAAAGAGAGAATTGAACTTGGTCAGTGTGTAGCTACTCTGGTTACCCATTCCTGGGGTGGGGAGCCGGGGTGAGGGCGTTCAGGTGTGTCAGATGCTCTGATGTGATAGTGGGTCACCCTATGGAACACTCACAGATTATACATTATCCCTGAAAAAAAAAAATTAGAGTACTGAAAAAGATGTTTAGTTCTAGATTTATGCCTACCAAGATGTTGTATTCCTCTGATGGGACCGTGGGCTCTCTCTGATCCTGTTTAACTTCATATTCATTATTTTAAACCCTGGTCATTATAGTCTGTTGCCTGATTTTATGGAGTGGGGGATGTGGGGAGGTGGGCTATTTGGAAAAGCTCTTGAAGGAGATGAGAAGGCATGAGATGAAGAGAGAAGAAGGGAGACAATTCTCTACAGTAGGACTTCCTGTGGGCTGGGTGAGGAGGTGTAAGATTTCAGCTGTGGTGACTGACGATGTAGGTTTTCCTGATTCTGTGTTGGTGAACTGCCGGAATTAAGAGATGAGAGGAAGAGTTCAGAGAAAACTCACCAGGGTGAACGGACCCCAAGATTGAAGTGCCCCACGGTCTTTTGAGTCATATCACCTCGAGTGAAGGCCCTGTTCTTAGTGGAGGTAAGATGGTGGCAGCACCTTACTGGCTGTGAGAGAAACATAGGAGATAATAAAGAACTGTCTGGGCCGATTACCTAGGTCTCCTGGGTCGGGTTCTGAGGTGTTCTTCCCAACAATATAGTGGCTTTTTTTTTTTCCTTCTTCTTCAAGAAGAACTACTTTATAATTTTGGTGCTTTAGAGCGAGAAGGTGCCTACCAGCTAATGATGTTCTGAGTAGGAAATAGGAGGTCAGGGGAGTGAGTTGTGGAGAATAGTGGAGGAACCAGCTCCTGTGAGTTGCCTTCATCAGGATGGCTTAACAGCAAAAGCCCATAAGGCTTAAGGAAGAGCTTCTCCTTGCCACCTTTATCCCCTGCCACCACACTGCTTATCTAAGGCCCAGACTTCTGCACCCTGCCTTTTTAAAAATTTTTTAACAATTGAATAAATTGTTATTCAAAAATCATAATTTGTTATTCCAAATCATAATTTGCACAAATTAAGCTCTTTAACACCAGATCATGTACATATACAAACATCCTCAAAATTAAATGTTAATTTGGTAACAAAGAGTAAGATGTTAATTTAGCATCTCTGATGATGGTAGAAACACACCATATTATTTTTTTTCCATTTCCTTTTTTTTATTGAGGTATAATTGACAAATTAGTTTTAAGCGTAGTGATTTGTGATTTTAAACATAGTGATTTGATATTTGTATATATTACAGAATGAACACCACAATAAGTCTAGTTAATGTCCACCACCTTATATAGTTAACAATTTTTTTTTGTTATAAGAACTTTTAAGATCCACTCTTAGCAACTTCCAAATATGCAATATGGTATTATTAACAATAGTCACTGTGTTGTACATTACATCTCCATGACTTATTTATTTATTTCTTTAAAAGATTTTATTTATTTATTTGATAGAGAAAGCACAAGCAGAGGAGCTAGTGGTGGGCAGAGGCAGAGGGAGAAGTAGACTCTCTGCTGAGCAGAGCGCTCAACGTGGGGCTTGATCTCAGGACCCTGGGATCATGACCTGACCTGAAGGCAGATGCTTAACTGACTGAGCCACCTGGACACCCTGACTTATTTATTTTATAACTGGAAATTTATACCTTTTAACCACTTTCACCTGTTTGGCCTCCCCCCATCCTCTGGTAAACGCCAGTATGTTCTCTGTATTTATGAGCTTTTTTCCCCCCTTGCTTTGAAGCAATATCTTTTGCCAAAATGTAAATACTCCCCAAGGGCCTAAATGTAAAGATCTCATCAGGAGACCCTTAGAGGGGATGAGATTTTCATGATACTTTCCACAGACCTGGGATGCGTAAGCTTTGAAGAGGCAGAGAAAGAGAGGATGAGTCTGGCTCTTGGGGCAGAGGGTGGGAGTTTTGGGGTGGCGTGCTGTGGTTGGATATTCAGGGCAACATGGGGTTCTATTGAGTGGCAGGGGTAGAGGGAAGAACTGTAAATACTCATAACAGAGGGAAGGGAGGGATTGCATCTCCTCCATTAAACAGTTTGCTTTAGTGCCCCGTGCGATGAAAGGTTGTGTGCAGGCTTCATGAGCAGGGGCTCCCTGGCCAAGGGAGAGTTAAAGATCTCAGTGGAGGCTAGAGGTGAGCAAGGATGAAAGCGACACAAAAGCCAGGGCAAGGCAGGCTAATTAGCTTCTGCCTTTCCCTCCTGCTGCCTGGCCTGATATTTGAGGTGACATTTAAAGTTATTGTGCAGATGTGCAGTGGACCCAGGGCAGAATGAGCGCTTTCTGGAGCCTGTGGGGAGATGAGGCTGATTTCTTTCCCTCCCAGCGGACAGCTTCTTAAGCTCTTCCATTAGGGCCCTCTAGGAGGACTTGGGAGGTGGGGCCTCCCCTTACCTTCCAGGGGACCCAGAATCTCCCTCCTTACTGGACTCTTGGGGTGTGTGGGGAGTTAGGTTCACACTAGAATTCAACCAGAAGAGTTAAATAAAGTCAGGGCTGCATGTAAGAGAGGAGAGCTGGAGACAGAATCGTCTGGGGAGCTCGTTAAATATGCAGGCCTCTGGGACTGAGGCCTAGTTTTCTGCGTGGATAACAACCCTCTGAGGTGATTCTGCTGCCCATTAAACTCTGAGAGCCTCTGAGGTAGAGAAGGAATGGGGTTAGCTGGGAAAGGCCTCTTGGGAGAGATGGACTTGAATTTCAATTTGATAAGTGATACTTGTCATAGGTGCTGTCCTCAGGTGTGGACCTAAGGAGCCTCTTGACCTGGGCATACCAGGCTCTCCTAGGAGAGCTTGGTCGGGGTCCTTCCCATCCCATGGATGGTGTCCTAGAGAATGTACTGCCACAGGCTTCACTTCACCACTAGGGTGCTCATCGCCAGCGGGACAGAAGTGGTGTGGGAGGTGGCTGAGGATGGTGTCTGTTGGAGTGTTTGATTCATGTTGCAACTGAAGCACAGCTTGTAGGGCAAAATGGCAGCCTGATGGAGCTCACTTCCTGGGGCGGGGCGGGGGGAAGAACTCCATGTTGGCGGATTGTCTCTGTTCTGGTACCCATCCACGCTGCCTCCTTTGTGGTTTTCCCTTGTCTCATCGCCCCGTGTGTCTCAGGAGCTGGCCGGTGCTGATGTGGGAATGGCTGTCATCATCCCAGGAGATGAGTGGGAACAATTGGGGACACGATTGGTTCTCTCCTCCCTCCATGCTGTTTGCCTTCTGCTCCATACACTGTGCTTGCTTTATCTGATCGGGAACACAGTGTTTTCATGTTGGGGCGGGTGGAGAGAGGGAGAAAGAACAGTGCCAAGTTAAGAAGAAGGAACACTGAAGAGAAGGCAACATATCTGTGATGTGACATCGAGTAACCAGTGAGCATCAGCCCTCTGGAATAGACATACTGTTGCTGACCTGGAGAGGCCGTTTGTCCCTGAAGAGTATGTCTCTGTAGCCAGCTAGGGAGGCTGGAGGGACCATGCCAATGGGAATGGTCATGCTTGCTTTGGCCATGATGAAAGAAGCAGCCACTGAGAAAGCATTGTTTAAGAGAAAATAATGCCAACAAAACTTAATAAAGCTATGTCCTGGCCAGTCCCCCATCCTTTCTAATTGCCCTGCAGCTAAATGGCAACTTGCTGTTTTATTCAACGACTAGAGGGGCTGCATTTGCACTAAGACTTAAAAAGGCTCCATGGGGGTTGGAAAAATGAGCATTGGTGGGCCGGGGAGCTCTAAGGAACCCAGCTTGATTGATTGGGGCTGGTTTTAGTAAAATTCCCAGCTGAATGGGTTCATCCTGGGCCTGACCCAATAGGTAATGCTTATGTTCCTAGGTTCATAGTTTGTGGGGGAAGTGTTTCCACCCATACTGTTCTTTAACACATTTATTTCCTTTCTCTCTCTGAAAACAAAGCTGTGTGGAATTGCCCTTGGTTACCAGAGGGAGGGGAACAGGGCCAGCTGCTTTCTCTAAGCCAAGAGTGGGTCATGGAACAGAGGACTCTGGTCTACACAGTGTCCACACAGTCACCGTAACCTTCTTCTATCAGCCCATCTCTGTCTGGGTCTCCTGCATGGTGGGTGAGCCATGTGTGGCTTCCTCAGTCCCCCATTTCAGATTTCTCTCAAGTTGTGTTATAGGAAGCCTCTTTCAGCATTCTTCTTCTTCTTTTTTTTTTTTTAATAAAGATTTTATTTATTTATTTGACGGACAGAGATCACAAGAGGCAGAGAGGCAGGCAGAGAGAGAGGGAGGAAGCAGGATCCCTGCCGAGCAGAGAGCCCAATACAGGGCTTGATCCCAGGACCCTGAGACCATGACCTGAGCTGAAAGCAGAGGCTTTAAACCCACTGGGCCACCCAGGCGCCCCCTCTTTCAGCATTCTTATGCAGAGATGCTCTCCCTTGGCAGCCATAGCCAGGAGCTAAAGAAATGTGTAAACGGCATTAGTGAGGCCTGCTTGCCCATGGTGTGGCCTGACAGTGTCCTGGAAGAGCCCCCTGTTGGGAAGCAGCCCTGTTCCCCAGGTCCTGACCTTCTGGAAGGGCTTCCATTGCTCTGGGAAATGTGTCACAGTTCCTCAGGGAACATTCCAGAGCCCCGGAAACTCTCTTTGGGAGGACACAGATGGTATGGATCTCTTTCTCAGCGCAGCTACCTACTAGGCACTCTATGGTAAGCAAGTTGTTGAACCTCTTGGAAGGCACTTCTCTCTGCTGTAGCCTCGGGGAAATGATCCCTATCCTACAGACCTTGCAGGGCTGCTCAGAGACCCAGAGGAAATGATGGATATGACTGTCTTTTGTGGGCTACAGAGTACTGGCTACACCTGAATGATGGATTCTGTTGCTTGGGAAGGAAGGGGGAGGCTCCGCGGTCAGTGCACTTCTGTCTGGAGAGAGGAGGAGCTTGCATTCTTGTGTGAACTACAGGCTGGAGTCTTGTCCATTTAAGGTAATAACAAAATAATACTAGCAGATTCTGAGAAGTGGCTTTTAGGCAGTGTGTCCGCTCGGTCCCACTGCTGCCCTTTCTGAAGGGACCATGAGGCAGTGGTGGTGCTGATGCAGAGGGTGGCAGGGGAGGGGGGAGATTGTGGCCACACTTGCTTTCTCTTCTCCTTCCCTCCTAGCTCACAACCCACCCCCAGGCCCACCCCAGCCTCCTCCTCAGTCTGAGTTTTTCCCTAATCTGCGGCCGGTCTTATCTGGGAGGCCTATGCTCTTGGGAAGGGCAAATGCTGAGGGCGGACTGCTCCCACCAGCTGCCCAGCAGAGACCAGGAGGCCAGGAAAGCCAACATTTCTGTTAGGACAGTGAGAAGGCATTGCTGGCATGGGCTGAGTGAAAAAAGCTGTGGCTGGGTAGTTTTGGGGCTTAGAGAACAAAGTTGTCCTGGACCTAGAGTCCCCTTGGGTTTTATTTCTGTGAGCAGGCCTCCTGGTCACCAGGGGCACAGCCTCACCCTGTGGGTGACCAGTCAGTCCACCGTCAAATGGGCTCCCAGCAGGGCAAGCACAGAGAGCCCTGTCGTCTTCCTGTACACCTTAGGGTGTGCCCAGGAACTTGGATGCCATGGTGCGTTCTGCTCTTTGCCATTAAAATGAAATGGTGTGTAAGGAGGGCACGTGATGGAATGGGCACTGCATGTCATACGCAACTGATGAATTCTTGAACTCTACAATCTGAAACTAATGATGTACTGTATGTTGGCTAATTGAATTTCAATAAAAAAAAAAACAAACAAAACAAAACTGAAAGAATGAAATTGTGTGGCATTCCCAGACTCACTTGCCTGTTCGTCTTTCAGGTCGTAAATACTCGAGCACTTGCAAAGTTCAAGGCACTATACGAAGTACATTGGGGGATACAATGGTGGTTACAAAGCACTTCCTATATTCATGGATTTAATGATCGAATATGGGAGCAGAATCTTATACAAGGAGAAAGTGAAATGGAATATAAAGGAGAGGACCTGGGTTGGCAGCCTGATTTGTGGCATTTGAAGTAGACATTGGGGAAATCAGAGGAAGCCATGGTATTGTCCGGAAGAGAAGGAGCAAGGGCCGGAGGTGGAAAACCACAGAATGTATGGACGTGTGGGAACTGAGAAGCTGGCGAAAAGGAGAGGGGTTGGCCGGAAGGGGGACAAACCCTTGAGCACCACTCTCCCAGAAATGATGCCTCCTTCCTTTCCCTAGAACTTCACAATACCTTTGTGGGGCAAATGTTCTCTATGATTTACAAGGAGGTAGCTGGGGCTTAAGGAGTTGAAGAAACTTGGTTGAGGCCAAGCAGCTAAGTGATAGCAGGATTTGAACCCATGACTGGGTGACTACAGAGCCTGTCCTATCTCCACTGTAACAGAGGATTCCTGAATGGACATAGGGAGAAAGGGTTTGTGGCCCTTTTCTGCTCCTTTTCTGTGGACCTTGCTTTCTTGGGCAGGCGTGTCTGTGGTCCTTATGGAGTGAGGCAGTCAGGCTGTGGGTTTTCTGGGCTGGTCTTAGAGTCCTAGATGGCTGAGCTCCTGCCTTCCTACCCCAGTCCCATTAGGGGAGCTGCTGGCCTCTGGTGTGGGAGGCAGGGGAAGCCAGGATGGTGGGAGATTCTGGAATGAAATTCAAGACGTGGCCTAGAGTGTGGATTTTCATTCCCAAGTCCACCTCTCAACCTCGTCTCTTTGTGAGAGCCCTGCCGGTTCCCCTCCCCCTGCCATCTCTGACCTCCCCTTGGGCCCCTGCAGGCTAGGTCTGCACAAGGCGGCGGTGTTCTGCACTTGTTCCTTTGTTGCTGCGAAACAGCTCAGGCACAGTCAGCCTCTGTGTGGGAGGACTGGTGGCTGTCTTCGCAGGCAGGCATTTGCTCAGAGCAGGCTGCGCGAGAGCCCAGCGTCAAGGAATTCCGGCCTCCTCGACTCGGTGGTGGTGGGATGAGGCTCTGCTGAGGGACTGGCTGTGAAGGATGACTTCAGGGTGGGATGACGGACCGCTTCTGGGACCAGTGGTATCTCTGGTACCTTCGCTTGCTCCGGCTGCTGGATCGAGGTATTCCTGAGTGAGTGTGCGTGTGTGTGCGCGCGTGTGAAAGAGAGACGGAGGCAGAAACACACACACACACACACACACACAGACACACACACGGAAAGACATGGAGTGCGGGCAGCAGGGAGCAACAAGAGAAAGAACAGGGAGTGAAACAGGCTCGTGGCCAGCCCGTGGAAAGTAAAGAAAGGCTGTTTTCCTTGGGTCATTGCTGACCCAGCTGGCAATTGGGATCCCAGGGCCATTTGGGAGCATCTGTATATCAGAATCTCATTTCTTCCTGGGTTTTTTTTTTTTTTTTTCCTTTTAATCAAGCTCTGTACTGTAGTCGAAGAGTTAAGCCCTGTGTTGCAGGGCTTTTGATAGAACACTCTGGGAAGCAGTGTATCGAAGAGAATGGTCCCTGCAGCAAGAACCTGGGGGCAAGCCGATGGAGGACCCAAATCTCAGCTGTGCCACTTACCAGCTCTGTGATCTTCAGCTGATTGATGTGACTTTTCTGAGCTTGCTTCCCCATCTGTAAAATGGGCTTTGGAAGACCCATTTGCTAGGGTTGTTGTGGAATTATTATTTAATTTATACCTGTAAAACACGTAACATCTGGTACATAATAGGTGCTTTGTAAGTGTTCATTTCCTCTTCACACACCTCTCAGCATCATGGACATATTACAGCGCCTGTGCTGAGGACAGCTCCCTTTGTGGATTATCTGTAGGTACAGTTGGTTCAGAATTTGTAGTTTGTAGAAAGAAAAGGGCAAGTCAGTTTTGTTCCTCAGGTTAATCTGACCTTAATGCATTTCACCCCCACATATTCATGTGATTTAAATCTCCTGATAATGTGATGCAAATCCAAATATTCTGTTTAAGAGAAAGCCACTGTTAACTTGGTTGAGTAATTGATTTTTTAAAAACGTGGAGGGCTATTTTTAAAAGCTTTGGTTCCTTTAAGAGCTTTTGGCAAGAATGAGCTCAAACCCTGATGGAAAAGATGGTCCTAGAGAAGCCCTGCTATATACCCCAAGGTGGGTTCCTCTCCAGCAGGAACATCCTTAGGTATGCCGGGAGGTCAGTGCCAGGTGGAAGCAGAAGCTGCCAAGAGCAGGTGAACCAGGGCTCTTATCGGGGAGAAATCAAAGATGGAGGAAACCAAACCAGCACATGTGAAAGGCAGTCTCTCGCTGGCACTGAGAAACAGGCCGGTGGGAGCTGGGACAGGAGAGGAGATGAGAGTGTTAGGAGAGCCAGAACTTCTCACAGGTGGAGATCACAGACGGGGCAATGGGAGATCACGAGTGTGAACCCCCCTTATCTGTGTGAACTCAGGCAAGTTACTTAAACTCTCTGTGCCTTCTTTCCTTCCTTATAAACAAGGATGCTGATGGTAATGGTACTATTAGCACTGACTCAGAGCGTTCCTGCAAGGTTTCAGTGAGAAACTACAAGTCAAGAACTTTATCCTAGTGCTTGGCATGAAGAAAATGACCCTTTGAGGTTAGTTTTTATCACCAGGACAGTTCATTCTCACTCTCATGCAGATATCGTGAGAAAGACAGGGATAGGTGGCATGTAATAACCAGGAGCAGAGAAGAGTCTAATTAAGAATTATTAGAGGCTCTGAGACAATTTATACTTATGTGAATTAAAACAAAATTCAAAATAACATATGCTAATTGTAAGAAGAAATTAGGTGTTACTGTATAAGCTATAATAATAATTTATTTTTACTTTTTAGAAAATGCTTGAATCCACGAATTGCAAACTTAGATTCAAGTTCTGGCTCCATTACTTTCTAAGTGCCCTTGAATACATGGTTTGCTCTTAAATGGAACCTCAGTTTGTTAATTTGAAAAATGGGAATATTAATACCAATACCTGTATTACAGAACTTGGGGGACATTTCTTATGTTAGTGCATGTAAAAGTTCTTAGAAATGTCAGGTTAATAAACTGATGGATTAACCTGTGTCCCCAGACAGCAGAAGTTGGTTGCCAGAATCGTGTGTTCTTCCACAGAACTTTTGTCTTCCTGTGTGGGTGCAGCTGAAAGTTTATGGTCTTTCATAAACACTGCCTCTAGGAGTTTCTTTATTATGGGGCTTTAGACTAGCGCCTTCTGACTATAGAATATCTTATCTCTAGGCTTTCAGGGGCTGCCCAGTTCTGGTTAGTATCTTAGTATTACACATACATATGGGTACACACCCACATCTGTATTCAAGCAGAAGTTTTGGCTGTAGAACCCCCCTCTAGAAGCTAATGTTAGCAAGCCTTGTATAAACAGTGGCATGGTAGACAAGCTAACTCATGGGACATGCTCAGTAAATATTTGCTGAATGGATGGATGGATGAATGATGAGCCCGTCCGTCTGGGCAGTGAACAAAGTTCTCTTAGATCTCTCTTTAGTGTATCAGAATTTAGCTCCCTTCATCTGTTTTGGATTTCTTGTCATTTCACCCTCATCGCTGTCATGCCTTGTGTCATCTCAAAAGTAACAGGTCTCAAGAAAATGAGCAGAGGATAAGAAATGAGAAGAAGTGGGCAATGAGTTTAGCCTAGGAAATTGAAATAATCGACAGGCTCTGTGGCGCCTGAGTCATTCTCTTGGCTGTGACTGAGGGATAAACGAATCTGTGATTTGACACATCTAGGAAGAGGGAGGAAACAGAACACATCAGGGAGCGGAAATAAACTTTACTGAGAACTGACGGTTCATGCTTGGTGATTGCAGACAAACCTTTTGTCTCCCCCATCATTGTTCAGTTAAGGGCAGGGACCTTAAAAAAGAAAAGGGATTGTTTTTCAGGGCTATATTCACTGTATGTAGGGATTTATATGGTAAGGAACTACCAGCTTGCTCAGACATGATTATTTTGATGGGTTATTTTGTTAATTGCCTCTGCTGTTTTTATAGTGTTTCTTACTGGATGTCTGTCACTTCTGCTGCCAGGCAGTGACTGAGGACATGGTACCTGTGGTGGGGACTGTCCATGGAAGAAAAGGAGCTCATACAGATAAGAAACACGATTAGTATAGAAGAGAAGTAACATCGATTTTTGTGCTTGTTGAGTTTTGGCATTTCCATGGGGCCCGCCCCAACACATGAGGTGGGGCCTTACATTTCTTTGTGTACCTGCAGTCATTTTGGAGTGAAGGAGGAAGAGTGTAAAGACTGGTGGCTCTTTCTTCACAGGGCACTGGGCAGTGTTTCTCACTGTAGGGAAAGTCTGCTTCTGGTTGTCCGTGAGATGATTTTAGGTGACTTACAGACATTGCCAGAGGATCTCTTGCTGGTCACCGCCTGACCCTGTCCAGCAGACAATCTGTTCTGTCCAGTGTCTGCTTCTGCTTTGCTGTCCCCCCCACCACATGTGACATAGGCCCTCCTTAGCCCCACTCATCTTCCAGAGAGCCCCTCCCTTCTGCCAGCCCAGCTTGGGTCTCACGCTCCACCCTGCCTTCATCTCCGGCCCCAGCAGCCTGCCCCACCCAGCCACCCTGCTCCCTCAGCCCTTCTTCCTCCCTGGGGCTCCTTTACAGGCATGGCCTCATACCACTTGCTGCCTGTGGCCCCATTCTCTGGCGTTTTTCTGCTAGTCTCCAACCCATTACCAGGCTTCCCGCTCTCCCGACCCTATGTCTGTGCTGACTTTGCCCTGTATCCTGGGTGTTCAGACTCTCCCTGCTACCTGCCTCATGCGCTTTTCCCACTCAGAAGCCCCCATCCTGTCTTCTTTCGCTCTTGTGTTTTTACATCAGCTTGTCTTTACCCTCAGTCCACTAGTTTCTTTTTAAAAATAAATGTAATCGGGGCACCTGGATGTCTCAGCCATTAAGCGTCTGCCTTTAGCTCAGGTCCTGATCTCAGGATCCTGAGATCGAGCCCCACATTGGGCTCCCTGCTCAGCAGGGAGCCGGCTTCTCCTTCTCCCACTCCCCTTGCTTGTGTTCCCTTTCTTGCTGTGTCTTTCTCTATCAAATAAATAAAGAAATAAAATCTTTAAAAAAATAAAAATAAGTATAAGTAAAATGGAGTTGATTTAAAATACTCTTAAGGAAATAACTGTAGGAGATACATGAATATGGTGATATGGTGTCAGAAGTTCATAAATGACTGATGTGTGGAAAACTTAAGTGATATGTTGACTTTACAACATCGGTTTTAGATGGCTAATTCTTGGTGCTTTGTCCTTATTCCTGTAGCTACTACACAGTGCTTTGGGTCCTGGGCCAGAAACCAACTGGTCTTATCCTTGGATGTACATTAGGATCACACAGATGCTCTTAGAAAGTGCAGTGTCCTGTTCCTCCCTTCCCACCACCCTCCCCAAGCCAATTAAGTTAGACTCGCTGGAAGGGGGGTGGATGTTGGCATTTTTAAGGGCTCTGCAGGTGATTCTGATGGAGCTGGGCTTGAGGACTGCTCATTGCTGTTCTGTAATATGGATGCCAGGAAAAAAAAATATGGATGCCAGAGAGTAAAGGCAAAAATAACTCTTCAGCAAAATAATGGAAGAAATGAGAAAATCAGTCACTATATGAAAATAATAAACACAGGACTCAACATAGGAATGAACACAATCTTTTGAGTATAATTCATCCAACTTTGTTCAGAGCCTTCACTGCAACCATGTTCTATCACTGCCTGACTAAACCTTGCCTTTCCTTCATATTTCTGGGAACAGACCTTACCTGTGTGTAGGATGCTGTCTGTCCCCAGCTTGCTCTGGGGCTTTGGCTCTCTGTTCTGGCTGCCTAGGGCTTGGGAGATTGCGACGACAGTTTGTGAGAGTAACTTTCCTAAAGCCTTCAGTGTTAGGCTCTAGTTCAGCCAGGAATCTTCTGTTTCTCACCAAAGCCCCCCTCTCCCTGTGCAGCTGTTCTCCCTTGCCTCAACCTTTGCATCTCCTAAATGTTCTAATCCAGGAACTAACTCTGCAGGGTACAGTGTAGGGTCAAGAGGCATCTGGGCTTCATGGCTGTGGCTCTCACACATCCTGACCTTTGATCTCATCCTTCCCATGCTTCTAGCCCTCCTCCTGGCCCTTGGTTTCCCATCACTGTCCTGATGCCCTGTCTGTGGTCTTTTTGCTGCTCAGTAATCTCCCTGGCTCTGGTCCCTCACTAGGTCAGACTTGGTGTCTCTACTTAGTCCATCCATTTGCGGCCAGTCCTGACTACCATGGACTCTGGGATTCTCACCTGGCTTTGCCTTGTCCTGCTCTTGTTAACTATTGCATATGTGTGCCCAGCTTGGCGTGTGGCTGCTTTGTGCCAGCCTTTATGACTTATTCCTTTCCTCCTGTGGTCTGTGGGAAAAAGAAGAGAAAAGCACACAGCATGTGCTTGAAAAGTGTTGGATGGCTCTCCTGCACTGGGGATTTTCTAATTAGAGGAGTTTGGGTTGTAGTCACCTTCCAGTTTGAGTGGAATATTCATACAATACATAAAGTTACTCTAACTTAGCTTTTCCTTTTTTTTTTTTTTTTTAAGATTTTAATTATTTATTTTAGAGGGAGAGAGGGAGAGAGTACACAGAGAGAGAATGAGAAGGAGAAGCAGACTCTCCACTGAGCAGGGAGCCTGATGCAGGGCTCGAACCCAGGACCCTGGGATCATGACCTGAGCTGAAGACAGATGCTTAACCAACTGAGCCACCCAGGTGCCCTTTAACTTAGCTTTTAAAGTTGCAAATAGATATCTCATATAGTTATTTGATTGGCTTTTGGCACAAAGCTACTTTTCTAAAGGGACCAAGTTTCTTGTCCAATAAACAGTTTGAACACAGCACAGCTGGAAACACCATCCCAGACAATTCTTTGTTGCTCCACACCAGAATCTCCCCAGAAACCTCCGTATTTTTCTGTGCTTCCACAAAAAATGCTCCAAGCCTCTCCTTATAGTTAATCCACATCTTTCCCTTCTAATCCTGGCAACCTTTATGTCCCCCAGAAAGAGCTCCCCCAATCCATTCTACCTGGTTCTGTTTGGAGGCAGGTGGGCACTATTCCATGGCCCACAGTGTGCTCCTATGGAGAGTAGCAAGACACGTCTCATGTGGCTGCTGTGGGTGCCGAAGGAGTTAGTGTGTGTGGCATTGCCTGGATGGAAGAAGTGCTTGGCAGTACATCTGATTCTCCCAGATTTCTGCCACTTTTAGGAGCTTAGTTACTTCTCCCAGGGTGGGGGTGGGTTCCTTTCCCTCCACTGAGAGCAGAGCTTCTCCGAGTTTAAGTCTTTGTCCCACCACCCCTTTATATTCTCACCCACACACCTAGTTCAAAGTGGTTTCTAATAAGTCACTTTGGCATAGAAGAGTATCTGAACTCTCCAGGGAACAAAGGAAAGGTCCTGATTATTATGGCATTATTAAGAAAAAAGAGAACTATAATGATTTGACAATTCTAACGTCTTATTCCTATTGGTCTTCATGGTCTCTCTCTGAGATAGATTACTTTAATGCCCATTTCACAGATGGGATATAATCTTATAGAGGTTAAGTACCTGACTAAAGTCACAGAGCTGGGGCGCCTGGGTGGCTGGGTTGGTTAAGCAACTGACTTCAGCTCAGCTCATGATCCTGGAGTCCCGAGATCAGGTCCCACATCAGGCTCCCTGCCTGCCAGGGAGTCTGCTTCTCCCTCTGACCTCTCCCCTCACACACTCTCTCTCTTTCTCAAATAAATAAAATAAAATAAATCTTTAGAAGTAAAAAAAAGTAAAGTCACAGAGCTGCTAAGGAAGAGTCAAGAGCCAGGACCCCTGACTCCCATCTGGATTAAGCTCTTTCTCTACCTGCTATGGTGCAGGTGGGGAGACACCCACTTTTCTCTTTCTCCAGCACACGTGCTAAAATGGGGTTTCTGTCCACCTCCCCTGTCAGCCCAGATGGAGTCTATTGCTGGGATGTCTTGTCTTTGGTGTGAGATCACCAGACAAGATATATCTAGGCCACGTCCTGGGGGAAGGACACCGATAGCTGTTCTGTGAGGTGCAGGGGTGGTGTTTCCATCCAGTGGGGTGGAGGTTACCGTGATGTGAGAACAGTAGAGCAGCACTTTTCTCAGTGTGGTGTGGCTTCCCAGGGCCTGTTCTGCTCTCATGGCATATTCAGTGATTGCTGAGAGCTGAGGGGTAGAGGGACAACTGGGTCCCTGGATGGTCAGAAAGCCAGCTGGATTCTCAATGCAAGTGATGAATTTGCCCTTCACCTTGCAGATGGAGGTAGCTTGTTGTTAAAGAATCTTCAAAGCGATAAATATTGTTGGTATTATTACTGGTGGTAGTATCTCCTAAGGGCCTAGGCACAGCAGGGAGCATTGTGGGGTAGGAATTAGGCTTCCTGCCCTCAGAGAGCTTGGAGCTCAAACTCCTGAAAGACTGAGATCTATCCGTAACTCTGTGAGTCTCTGTTGGCCCATCTGTGAAACGATGGATTACTTACAAGGTGGATCCCGTCCAGCCATAAGGTTCCACGGTTCTGTGTAGACAATACTTGCAACACCTGCAAAATAATATCCCTGTAATACCTATAATATAGCTGTGTGGTGCTGCGAGTTATTGTTTCAGGTTGAATTGCTAAAGGAGTTCTATACAATAATAAGAAGGAGAAATAATTAGTCTGAATGAAAGAAGTGTTCACTCATTCGGCAAGCATTTTTCTAAGGGCCTGCCATAGGCTATGCCCTGTTAAGGCTCTGGGAATACAATGCTGAAGAAGATGGTATTCTTTTTTTTTTTTAAGCTTTTATTTGTTTATCTGACACAGACAGAGAGAGATTACAAGTAGGCAGCGAAGCAGGCAGAGAGAGAGGGGGAAGCAGGCTCCCCCAGGGAGCCCAATGTGGGGCTCAAATCCAGGACCCTGAGACCATGACCTGAGCCGAAGGCAGAGGCTTAACTTACTGAGCCACCCAATGCGCCCCAGATAATGGTATTCTTGTACTCATGAAACTTTATAGTCTAGTGGGGGACATGGACAATAACAAATAAAACAACTGATACTACAATGGCAGGTAACATGAGAAGGACAGAACTGAGTTAAGCTTCAGTGGTCCTTGGTTATGAGACTGGAAGTCAGAGAGTACAGACTTTTTGGGGCATCTGTGTGATAGGAGTTAAACATGGAGAGATAGGCTGGAGCTACCTTGTGAAGATTCTTGCTTGCGTGTCAGGTTAAAGGCAAATAATGGCAGGGTATCAGCATTTAATCTAAAAATGTATTGAATGCAAATTATTGAATGATTTCCACATACCAGGCAGGAGGGAATGTAGGTATTGGGAATACAGACAGCACCAGCACCAGGGGCTAAAAATATGAAGAAGTGTAACATGATCTAACCTAATGCTAGTTCCTTCATGCAACTGAAGTATATCTATGTTTCTAGAGAGCAGTTAGGGTAGCAGATGCATGGTGTTGAGTGATTGGCCTAAAAGTGATAGTGAAATTGATAGTAGCTCTGGGAAGACAGTACAGGGGGAGGTGTGATTAGTGTAGACTGATCTTGGAGAGTGTAGACATGGGGAGACAGGATCAAAGAAATGAGAGTGTTCCTAAGGGTAGGAGGAGAGCCAGGATACAATAAGTTCATGAGAGTAGAGGAGAAGGGACAGTAAGGGAACCTTATCGACGGGGAGGTGGGGCAACATTGAAGGGTTTGGTGACAAAAGGCTTTGGTGACTACTCACAGCTTTGTTTCAGCAGCCTTGGTGAGGAGAAACCAGATTGCAGTGGGAGGAGATGGTAAAGATGAGGCAGCAGCCAGCACATATTGTTTGTTTGAGAAATATGTCAGAAAATGCAAGGTAAAAATAGAATAGTGGTTGGTGGGACTTTAGGGTCAAATGATGGTTTTGTTAAGGAAGGGAGGCCTGAATGGATTTGAGGGTTGAGTGGGGCAATGACAGGGAGAAGTTTGAAAATGATGTACAGAAATGGATTTATCAATCCATTCAATAAATATTCATTGAGCACCGACAGCATTCTGGGCCCTGTGCTATTTGCTGGGGATACAGCATGAATAAGGCATGAAGTCTTCATGAAGTTTACATTCCAGTGAGTGAGACAGATAATACACAAGTCCAGCAACAGTTGAATTTATAATAAGAGCTTGTGATAAATGCTGTAAAGTGCAGCAGTGACCTGGGGGAGGGAGGGATGGGTTGAAGGAAGAGTACAGATGGAAGTGGTAGACCGGAGGAGGCAAATGCTTCCTCTGTTGGAAGGAAGGTGGAAGGAGGTGCTTAGAAAGCTATTTTTAAGTAGAAAGAAGAAGAAGAAGAAAGAGGAAATGCAGTTCAGGTGGCCTTGATATTCTTAGCAGAAGAGTGGGCAATGTCATGGGCTGAGATGGGCGAGGTGGGCTGGGTCAAGACCTCGGAGAGGTCCTTACTTGCTTCATTCAAACCTCCAACAGCACTGTGATGTAGGTGGTGTTATTTTCATTGCATAGATGAGATAACTGAGGGGACTCAGAGCCTATAACTAGAAAGTACAGGGGTGAGGTGCCAGGAAGGCCGATCACCTGTCTACTCTGCCATTGACTGGCTTAGAGGGGATGATAAATGAGTGGAGAGCCATAAGCCTGCCAGTGAAATCTAGAGGTCAGTCCCTCCTCTTATACAAAACCCTGTGCTGGGCCTTGTGGGAAACTCTTGGAGAAGAGATGACACCTGTGCATGGAATGCAGTAAAGACATAAATCAAGCCATCAGCACATAATTCCTATTAAACACACAGTCCTTGTGAGTATTTGGATTTTTAAGGATTTGGGTAGAGCAAGGGAAAAAGGCATTCTGGGTGAGAGAAAATGCAGTGCAAACACTCTGGTGATTCAGAGGCAAGGTGTAATCAAAGAGGTCTGGAGCTTTATCAGATAAAAAGTGAATTTACTGGTTCAAGATACAGTATTGGGCCAAACAAGATCAGTGGTAAGTAAGAAGAGGTTTTTGTTCCTCATTCTCTTTACCTCCATAATCGTACCCTCAGCAAAAGAAGAGACAGAATTGTAAGAGGCTTCTCAGTTAAGAGATGAGGAAACTGAGCCCGAAGAGAGGGTTTCAGTTCCTGGAGCTCTATACTTAGTTAAGGTTGAGCCTGCCCATGAAGCCAGGAAACAGAAACTCCTAGACAAGGCCTCTCTCTGTTATATTTCCCTGTGGTTTCAACCCAGTCCCTCCCCGTTTCACAAGCTCAGTGTCCCTGACAAAGTCATTGGATGTCAAAGAATGGGCAGGCTGGAGAATTCATGGGTTTGAGGGTTGTCTAGACTGGATCCAGCTTCTTAAGACCCCAGGCAAAATTTCTAAGCAGCCCCCAAAACAGGCTGTATTTCTTTCTCCATCCTCCCTTGTTATTACCATGAAAAATAAGCTGAGTGGAGTTGGAAGTGGCACCTCCTGGCTCCCCTGGTCTATTGCAGAAAGGAGCTCCAAAGAAACCAGCCCAGAGCAAAGCAGAGGAGTGTCTCCCTTATAAACCCAGGCTAGGAGGAAGAATTGGCATGGGGCTTTTAATCTACATTCATGCCAAATGAAATCTGTTAGATGGGATAATGAGATCCATATTTTATAGACTATTTTAAGCCTGTCTCAAAATAAAGTACAGGACTAGGGGTGGAGGAAGGACGTAAGTCTTGGAGACAAAATGCCATGGCTTACTCATCAGTGTTTTCATTTTAATGATCCCAACCCCAGTACAAGTCCCTCAGTGACACTGTAATGGAAACCACATTTTTTTTTTCCCTTGCTCGAAGTTTCAGGATGAACACAGCCAAATGCTTCGAGGCATAATTAAGGTTATAAACTCTCATCCCCAGTAAAACACAGACCTTTCACCCCAGGGGGCTCAGTTAGAGACAGTGTGGTTGGAAAGCAGTTCAAATTATAGAGACATTTCTTCTGCCAATCTCTAGCCCACCACAGCTTCTTTTCTGGGCCCTCCCTCCCTGTGCCTCCTCCCTCCTCTTCCCCTTAATCACTGCCTCATCCCTGGGAAGGAATAAACCCACACATAAATAAATAAGAACCCTGGTATTGACTCCTTCCTTGCCACAGGGAGAGAATTTCAGACAGCTGCTGCTGTGTCTGCAGGAGGCTAGACAGGGCTGGCAGAGGCAGGACGTGTGTAGCAGGAAGGGCAGCCGAGGGAGCCTGCCAATAGAGGTGGGATACTGGGGGGGGGGGGGGGGGGGGGGGGCGGCCCATTGGGGGGGGGGGGGGGGGGGGGGGGGTATGTGGTTCATGTGTCCTCATGGGAGGAGGTGGGGAGTGTTCTGCACATTACAGGCTGGAAAATCCATGTCATATGAAGGCCTTGAGGACCTAAGAGAACAAGGTGGTCCCTTCTCCTGTGTTTGGGCATGATGGGTTAAGAGCTTTCTCAGTTTACATCTCCTTTCCTTGACCAGCTTTCTGAATCTGCAGAGATCAAAGTTAAGAAACTTGGCGTGGCCAACTTGATTACGTGGGCTTATTTTCCCCCCTCTTAACCACATCTTGAACACCTGGAATATATAAGGTAGTGGGAACCCTTAGTATATGTGTATATACTCTTTCTCTGGCCAGTTGCAGTCCAGTCTTATTCATGTTGGGAAAGACCTACTTAGCATAAGGAACAAGCGAAGGACTAGAATATTCCTCCCACCCCATCACCAGCTGCCTTGATCCCATACTCTACCCCTGAGGATAGTGATTCTATGATAGACTGTGAGGAAACCCAGCTAGGCACTCTGATTCCTTAGAGATCATATCACTGCTTCATTTTTCTTCTTACTAACCCCATCACCACAGGGCAAATAGTCATGTCCATAATATCACCTTCAGGAAGATGTTAAAGAGTGGATTGTGAACTCCTGTCTAACCAGTATTAAATACCTCTGTCAGCTTTACCTTCCTCACTTGAAGAATTAAGGTAATATCTATCTATAGTAGTTGTCAGTATTCACTAGTATTTCTAGTTCTCCACCTTATGAACACACAGTAACATTGTACTTCCCCATACCTTCAGCCATGTGTTTCACTTCCAAATGGAAGCTTTAAAAGCCAATATACTATTTGCTTCATTTGCCCACTGTTTCACTGACTATAGAAGCTATTTTAGGATAAAGTCTCTATCATCCTGTGATGCTGAATACTTGGGAGCAGAGCCCTCTATTGAAGCACGTTGAACATGTAGAACAAACAAGCAATAATCATCTTTCTGTTAAACTTCTGAGATTTTGAGGTGGCTGGTATCCATAGTCTACCATGCTTGTATTGGCTGATGTATTACTACTTTGTAAGGAATTACTACTTTGTAAGGTATTACTATTTTGTGAGGAATTACACTGAACAGAAATCCATATGCAATACATGCCACGTAGTCGTCATTCAATATATGGTAGATAAATGGTGGCTACTTTTTTATCACTATGAATAACCTTTAAGATGCTTTTGGCCTCAGATAAGCTAAACCGAAACTCAAGATAGCTGAAACAATAAATACTTCACTCGCTTCTCTTTTCCTGCTTCTTCTCCTGCTTCTTTTAACAAAAAGTTCAGAAGGTAGGCTGTTAACTCAAGAGGGTCAATATCGTCACCAGATTCTTATTTAGTCATCTTGAGTTCATTAGATTTTTTCCATCTATAGATTGTTGTGTTTCACCACTTTTGGAAAAATTCTCAGCCATTATCTTTGTTCTTTCTCTTTTCTCCTTTTGGGATACCACATGATAGAAATTTCTTGAATTTGAATCAATTTTCAAATTGATTGAAGTTGAAATTTCTCACTGTATCTTCTATATTTTTTATCGTTACTTCTGTATTTTTCATATTTTATCTCACCTTGGTGTGTCCTAGTTTCCTCTGATTTATCTTCCAGTTTATTAATTTTCTAATTAGCTAAGTCTAATCTGCAATTAAATTTATTCATTGACTTCTTAATTTCAAGTATTGTATTTTCCAGTCCTGGAATCCCTGTTTAATTCTTTTTCAAATCACCTTTTTCCCAAGTTTTCTTTAAAGTCTGTCTTTTGTTTCTCTGAACATTGTGAGTATATTTTCTTTATAGTCTCTAGTTGGATAGTTCCAGTATCTGGAGTCTTTGTGGGTGATTTTCTAGAGTCTGCTGCTTCTGATGATTCTTGCTCATGGTGTCTTTTCCCCTTGTGCTATCTTTGATTGTGCCCTGGTCATTATTTTTGAAAACTATTTTATGATAATAAGTTGAAGCCTAGAATGATAACTTTCTCCTGCAATGATCATTTTTCTTTGGCCAGACACCTACAAATACTACCAGTCCAATTCCACCTTAAATCAATGCTTGAATGCTTGGGGATCCCTGGACACAGATAATATGTAGCTGTGTTTCAAGTTTCCATGAGAGCTGGTTTATTTCTTGGTTACCTTTACTTTAAGGGTGAAGCCCTCTCTGGGAGGAAGCCCAGCTTAGAGTGGAGTATTTTTTATCAGAGTCCCTGCCTTAAGAACCCAGAATTTTTATTTTTCTCCCCTTTTCCATACTGGCTGTCAAAAGCATAGCTAGTTTTGTCACAATATCTTGCAGATTGACCGATGTTCTGAGGGCAAATGCTGCTTTGTGTTTTGGACCTACCTCTTTGGAGTCTCTTCTTCTCCTAGGTTTTGGCCTAGTAATTCTTTCTTATTTTCTTAGCTCTTTAATGCTTTTAGAAAGATTGAAGAAACAAACAAACAAACCACGATTGTCTTTAGTGGGAGGGTTGCTCCTAATTTCTCAGCCTGCCATTACAAAAATGGAGATCCCAGGACCCCAGTTCTTTGTATTCCTCATTCCTTATAATCCCAAAATGGCTGCCACAGTGCCACATGTCACATGGAGAAATGACAAGAACTGAAAAAGCCTGGTTTTCGTGCATGTATCTATGTAGGTCTTTTTTTTTTTTTTTTTTTTTTTTTAAGATTTTATTTATTCACTTGAGAGAGAGAGAGAGAGGAAGAGCAGAGAGGGAGAGTGAGAGGGCAAAACAGACTCCCGGTTGAACAGAGAGCCCAACATGGGGCTCGATCCCAGGACCCCAAGATCGTGACCTGAGGCGAAGGCAGACACCCCCACTGAACCAAGCAGGTGCCCCTCACATAGGTCTTTTTAAGAGTAAGAAAACCTATCCCAGATGTCCCTTGGGGGAGTTTTCCTCATGTTTCAAAGTACATGATTTTACCACCAATTCCTAAGCAAGTCACTGGGAAGGGGATATAATTTTCATGATTGGTATAACATAATTAACATTTACGCTGTGGGGCTGGGAGGGTCTCTACTTCTCCTAAGGCCCATGGATGATGATTCCGAAATGAAATCTAGGTTCCATAAGCAAGGAAGAGAGGGGTTGCTACTGAGTAGGCAATCCTCTACGCTCAGCTGGAGTTAAGGATTAAGACTTGCAGACGTATTTCTTGGGTTAGTTAGGGACCTACATGCTCTGAATGAGGCAGAAAAACATAGAGCCAAATGGTAATGGAAAGATTCAGAAGTACTTAGGGCATGTCCTTTGAAAACTCATTTTGTAACTTAAAAAAAAATGATATGGCCTGTGATCAAAATTTATTAAATCAAAAATACTAAAAAACCAAAATTCTATAGTAGATAGAATGCCCTTATTGGAAATTTATTCATAATATTTAATCACACTATAAATTACTTCTATAAATGTATATTGCCCAAAAACTAATCTACCTGATGGAGTCATATGGCTCCACTGGGTGAGCTGGGTCCTTGCAAGTGTTCCTGGTAGAAGAAGGATCATGTCAAGGTTTAAGAATCCTCACAGACCTTGGGAACACAGGATCACTTCTCCAGAAGGGCTAGAAGGCTGTCCTTGCTCTAATATACCTGCCCTTGTTACCTAGGAGCAGAGTTGGAGTCACAGAGGTGAGGTATGAGAGTACCAAAGACAGCCTTTCCTGAGGACTGGCTTACTCTCAGTCTTGGAATACCAGGTGGGCTCCACATCCTCTCTTTGATATCAGAGGCCCCAGAGGGAGGGACATTTATTCCTTGCGCCCAACTGGACTCTCCACAGTTTTCACCTGAGAAGAAGAGGTCCAATTCCTGAACCAGTACCTTCTATAAATTCAGAATCCATCTCCCCTTCCTCTCTTTTCCATATCCCATGTCTATGGCTTGACCTCATCTTTGAAGTTCCCCTCCTCAGCGCATCACTTGCCACAGGTTGCTAGCTCTTGGAAGTCCCTCAAAGAAGATACACAAAAAGGTGTGCCAAGCAGGTTTAAAGTGTGCATGGAGTGATATTTTTGTCATTGGTAGATGAGTACAGCTGGGTTTGGGGAGGTAGTTTCATGTGGAATGAAAATGAGTTGAAAACTACATGTAGTTTCTGTCCCTTTTATCACCTCCACACTGTCCTTAAACTCTATCAGTTAAAGCTATTGATTTGTATGACCACGCTCCTTTAAAAACCAAAGAAAAACCTAAAACTTACTAAAGTTGGGTAGTATTGTGCAAATGGTAGGCTTATTTTGCTGTTTGACTTACTATTTAGGCAGTGTGCAGAATGGTTCAGTGTTAGGAAGCTTTGGGATCAAAATGGCTTGGTTTAGCTCACCTCCACCACTCTGCTCTCTAATGCTGGGAACCTCTCTAGGTTTCAGTTTCCCTGTTATAAGATGCTGATGATAGCAGTATTTATCTGTGTTAATCTGCAAGTATTTATAGTGTTATTGTATGGGTGAAGGGATGTCATGCATGTAAAAAAGCCCAATAAATGTTAGCTATTATTTCTTAAGGCCTAAGATCGAACTTTTGGGTGAGAAGGGGATAGTGGAATGTTCAGGAGGGGATCTAAGGCCTGGAGGCCTCAGGGTGGGGCAGGTCCCAAAAGAGTGGGTACAGAGAATGGGCCAGGAGGGCTGAGTCCTGGCACTTTGAGAAGAGGCATCTGAGAGTTGGATGTGAGGGAGGGAACCAAAGCCCATTCTGCACTTGCCCTGAAGTTTGGCTAGAGGCCTTGGGGGAAACTTCAGCCTCAGGCTGCCCTCTGTACCTTGTGAGTGGGATGTTTCCTACCGGAGTGGAGTCATCCACCAGTATCTCCTTTTAAGGCCCTGCCTGGTCCCTGTGAGGCTACCTCCCAGGCAGCTGAGCTGGGCTACCCTCTGAGGGGCAGTCACCCTGTTGCCTCCTGCTGGCTCAGTCCACCAGCAGCTCAAGGTGCTTCCCGCCTCACCAGAGTTCCTTCTCCATTAAGCAGATTAAGGGCTCACCCACCCAGCCCAGAATAATGGACACACTAATTGGCAGTCATTAGACTGCCTGTGCATTGATAAATCTTCAGGCCCTGGGCAGTATCCGCTGAAATCCATTCTTATCGACCACTTGAGGAGAGAAGGAGCTGAAAGCAAGGCGAATGACTGTCTTGGTGCTGAGAAGGAGGGGCTGCAGCAGCTGGTCCTCGGAGGTGCCCAAAGGGTAGGGTAGGCCCCGGCAGAAACGCGGAAGGAAGAGGAAGGGAGAGGAAGGGCTTTGCTTTCTAAATACGCCAGGCAGTAGTAATGGTCAGCTTTTGGTGAGCCCTCAAACAGAGGCTGTGAGGGATGAGGCTTGAGCAGCAGATTGGGTGAGAGATCATGTCAGAGGCAAAGGACTGTAGTGTTATCTACCCTGTGGCCATTGTGACCACTGGACCTGTCCTGGCTGTTTCATCAGAGTCATGCAGCCTGTGGGTCCTATTTATATGATGGCTTTGAATGGGTGTAAGGAGAAAATGGGTTTTGGAGAGACCATGTTCTCTCTTTCCCAGGTGTTTATCCAAAGCCAGCCCCAAACCCATGGCATGGCATCTGAGCCCTCAGGAGAGTAGTGCTGTGCAGAAGTCGAAGGAACTGTTCTCAGGAAGACCCTGTGTGACATATGGGTACAGATGATGCCATCTTGTGAACACAGAGTGGGAAAGAATGGCTTCACTTCCATCAGGGCTTGGTCCCAGCGCGGCGGGGACTCTGGGGAACTCAGGTGGTCCAGCACTTGGAGTGCTAGGGGTGTGAGAGTGCTGGAGCAGCACTATGGGTGGGCTGCTGGCACCCTCAGAGAGGGCACCTTCAGCATGTTCCAGCAGCAGCAGGCAGCCAGAGCGGGAGAAGAGGTGGCTAGCGTGGCCAGTGGAGTATTCGCTGAGCACAGGCAGATGTGAGCAGGGTTTCTGGACATCATGGGATCAGATCTTCCCAGGGCTGAGAAAGGAAATCAAGCCCATACCATACCAGGGCTGCCTCTGCTAAGGGGACGTCTTGTCCTGTGAGGGCTAGAAAACTCAAGTTACAGAAGAAACATCTTGGCATTGAGGTACTCCTTAAATTGGCAGATTTTTATTGAATACCTATTCTATGGAGGTACTATTCTGATAGTGAATAAGACAGGCAGTCTTTGTCTTTATGGAAATGACAGCAAAGGGAAAGGATTATTTAGTTGGAAAATGCTGTGGAGCAGAGAAAAGAATTCTAGCTGTAAATTTGGCCTTGAAAGGCCTTGAAGATGGGTAAAATCTGCACTTTTGGAGTTGGTGGAGAGCTGCAGAGGAAAGATACAGAGTGGGAGGGTTTGGTGAGTTTGGGAAATGGTTTTGATGTGGAAGTTGGATGTGTATGCTCATTGTGAGCCTGTGTACAGGGGGTTTGGGACAATAAGAAAGAAAGCCGGAAAGTTTGGCTGAGTGGGCTTTATGTTCCACAATAGAGTTTTAGGATTTTATTTAGTAGTTTATGGGCAGCTATTGGGAGATTTCGAGCAAGGAAAGTAACTAGATCAATCCTCTCCTATCCCTGGCTGAGGTCACTTAGTAGCATTGGCGTTGGGCAGGGCTTCAGGCTATGATTGTTTCAATATGTTCTCTTCCTGGCTTTCTCACGGGAGCAGTCGTAATTTTATTTTTACCCACATCTGTGTTTTGGGTGTGCGTCAGATTAGCAGCTCTATGCCTCCAGTTGGAAGAGAGCTTCTGTTCAAAGTGCTGTGTGGGTGGAGTCCTTCCGCCACTGTCCAAGGCCTGCTGCCCCTCCTGGGTGTTGACCTTGGCTGTAGAGGGTGTGTCCCTTGATTTAATAGTGTTTGCTTCCCCTACTTTTTCAGCTCCTTCCCTGTGCTTCTGAATGACCTGGGGTTCCTGCAGGGAGGTTGAGCAAGGGGTAGCAGTTTAGTTTTTGGACTTGGATTATGTACTTCTTCTGTTGTTTGGGTATTAGCTAGGGGCAGCAACTAATAAATGAATGGTCAGTTATCCCTGGAATGTAGGTCTTTGCTTCAGCCAGATTTGCTTCCATTTTATCATAAATACAAGCAGCTTCATAAATTTAAATTGGTTTCCAGAAACAGACCCTGGTTCCAGGAATATTTCTCAGTGTGGAAGACAGGATTGTCAACAAAGATGGGGTTGCATTTTTAAAGAAAAATCCATTTGCCAGGATGTGGTCTACGGAGAAAACAAATTTGGTGGTTTAAAACTTCTGTATCCAAATGAAGGGTATGATGCAGATTTAACTTTCAGTGACTGTGATGCTTTAAAATATCCTTATGGTGCTATTAGCTTAGTTGGCCTGGACACTGTATTCATGAGGGGAAGGCTGTGGCTCAGCTCTCATCCCTCTTTTGGACAAATAGCTTATCTCTGGCCGTAAGTAGAGCCTGCATCTTCCATTCCAGCTGGTAGTCTCTCTGTAGCTTTTGATTAGTCATGCAAGAGCCAGCAAAAATAGTATAGACACACAATAAAAATTAAGTCTTTCTACTGGAAAAATAATTCAGAGAAAATGGCCTATTGATAATGGTTGTGTTGCAGTTTAGTTTTTGGACTTGGATTATGTACTTCTTCTGTGCCAGGAACTGTCCTAGGTGCTTATCTCAGACTTTGCAATAGTACTGTCCCTATTTTACAGATGAGAAAACTGAGACTCAATAAAGTTATGTGACTTGCCCAAGTCATTGAGCATGTATAATGGATTCTAACCTAGGTTTTCTTATTCTAAACCTCACTTTCTTTCTCTCCTCCCTCTGGACACTAGGATGAGAATGCCTATACCCTAGATGCCTGGAGGAAGAATGAGGTGTGGGACTGTTCAGTGACATCTTGGGGTCTCCTCTGGCCATGAAAATATATTTGGCTATGACCATTGGCCTCTTCTTGCTTTGAAGCAGAGTTACCTCTATCCCGTTTGATGTCCAAGTTAACATGTGCTCATTGCCAACTGGATCCCTGGAGACCTCTCTATATCTTCCAGCCCCCAGCCCCCTGCCGAACTGGAGAAGTGACAGATGGAAGATCAAGTGGCAGATGGAAGATCAGATTTCAGACATTGCAAGCTTCATTCTGACCTGCAGTAGCTCAGAGGGAGAGAGGAGGGTACTGGTCAGTGTGTGGACAAGTTGAGCTGCTACCCTGATCGGGGCGGGGGCGGTCTATACTGGAAATCTCTCTTATGAAAAAGGAAAACATTGGGTTTTTTTCCCCTTGAGCATGTGGTAGGGAAAGAATCAGCAAATTATTTGATTATTTAAATAATTAAAACATTTCTTAAGCATCATCTCTGGGAAAGGCAGAGTTGGTGTGATTTGAAAGGTACTAGGAAAGTGCTGTCTGCCCAAAACTTCTCTTACCTTGGCAATGCCTTGGCACCCAGAATAGTTCATTCATTCTTTTGGGCTAATAAACCTCAGCTAATCCTTTAATGAGTGTGAAAATAATGCACCCTGGTGTTAATTTAAGATTCCTTGGCTCCGGAAGAAGTAGAGGAACAGGCTGTGTGTGTGGGGGTGTGAGTGTGGAATGAAGTGGGTGGTGTCTAGAGTGAATGGATGACTCAGATGTGGTGGGAGTGTTCTGGGACGGCTTCCTGGAGGAGAGAAACACTTAGCATGGTGTGGTGGTAGAGGATTGTTCCTTCAGGAGCTATCGATTGGGGCATTCACCTAGTTAACTGAACATCAGTTTTTAGTTTCTCAGATAATGAAATTAGCTCTAGTAGTACAAGGTACAAAGCCATTATTAACTTAAAAGCTTTTGTAATTGCTTTTTGGAAGCCCTTTCTGCTTTGGCATAGTAAATCTTCTTCACAGTGCCAGGGATTTAAAATTTTTAGAAATGACATTTAATTAATGTGGAAGGTAAAATCTCTTTGGATTTCAAGCTGCCTTGGGAACCTTCCCACCTCCTCTCAGGTGTCACCCAGGAAGCCTCCCTGAGGGTGGTGGGGAGGGAGGCAGAGAAGAGTGCTGTTCCTGAGATAGACTGCTGTACTTGGTGGATCCAAGCAACATTCCATGGGGATGCAAGAGACACTTCCATCTGTGCCAGGAGCCAGATTTCAGGGAGGCTAAGTGGTGAGCTCTCAGCTGGGGTCAGGCCAGAGGGACTACAGATGGCAGACGGCCTGGCTGCCACTTGATGGGGGCTGCTCTTGGGGCCAAGAGGGTGGGAGGGGCAGAGACTTCTCCCCATGAAGGACACAGGAGGAGTTCCTCTTCAGATCCAGGGAAGTTTTAGAAGCGGAGTGGGGATTATGCCATCTTTGAGGGGGAGTTTTCTGAGGAGACTCTGAAGATGTGTGTAAATATGAACACTTGAAGGAGCAACACACACACACACACACACACACACACACACACACACACACACAGAAACTCTCTGCCCCGACACAGTTCTGGATATTACTAAGAGTTCTATGCAGCTCTGTATGGGAGTAATAGGAACACCTACTTAGGCCACATGCAAACAAGTTGGGCGGTAAGGCCTGTTTAGTTATGGAACTCTAATAAAAGTAAACAAATTTCATTTTTTTAAAACAAATTTTGTTTCTCTTTTTTTAATAACTATGTCTTCTTTGAGCATATATTATATACCAGGTTTGTCCTGAATACCAGAAATGTATCTTTCATTTGTTACGACACCACTGGGAGGTAGCTATCGTTTACAGTTTGTAAAGCTTCTCCGTCATCTCATTTGATTCTTCCGACAGTGTATTTCCAGTACGAGTGGGAAATGGCCAGAGGTGGTAACATTGGAATTGGAACTCATAGCTCCTTACTGGGATTCCTGTCTCCTTTTTACTGTACCCACCGTGCCCGGCCCTCTTCTCACCCCTGCCTTGTTCTACAGAGTTTCTTGGGACTTTGTGTCTGAGAGAGGTATCTGAGCAGGATGAGCTTTGAGGATGTCGATGGGGTTGAGAACAAGTAGGTAACAGGCAGCAGAGAATGGAGACTGACCCACAGGGCCCCAGGGGATGTGTCAGGGGCAAATCAGGCATGGCTCAGGTTCCTGGTTCAGGGGGCTGGAAAGGAAAAACTTCCCCTTTGGGGAAGAATGAGGCTATTCCTCATGTCTCCATATCTGTGAGGGGATTGATGATACAAAGACTCACTGATGAATGGGCAGAAGTTTTCAGACTTAAGAAGGTATTAAAATAAATATTTAATTGGAATAAATTATGCTGTGAATCATTAAGACAAACATAAATCTCATGAATAAGGTTTCTCTTATTTCTCTGAATCTCAATGAAATATTTATTGAGAAAAATGAAGTCAGCTCACTGCTTTGCATGACTAAATGTCATTGCTGATTTCCAAGAGCAGCTTCCTCAGGATCCACCGGGGTCATGAAGATGGGTAAGGAGGCAGGAGTGCTTATAGGCTGACCCCAAACGAGCAGGAGTCGGACTGCTCAGATCTGGAAGCAAAGTCTTGCGTTATGGCTGGGATAGAAAAGGGAATTTAATTTTTGATCATTTATGTTGATTTTGAAGGTTGTGGGGTACTTTCTAATTTGGGGAACGAGGAGGATGGGCTTTAGTATAAATGCCTCGGACTTTCAAATGTTAAATTCTGAGATATCCTATGAGTATGTCTAGAACTTAAAACTCTCTGATTTGGGTTAATGCTCTTGTAGGTGACAAACAGATGTTCTGATGCCGTTCCTGGTGTGCTGGCTGAGTGTGCTCAGCCAGTGCTAGTCATGTACACATTGGTGGGATAGGTGGTAGGACTCACGGATGCCTTTGGGGGTTAGGAGAGCATCATCATCTCACAGGATTTCACCTAGGCTAGTAAAGGATATCAGTCCATCTCCCTGCAGATGTCAGCTCGAGCTACTGACTTCATCAGCTGTGGCATCCTGTAAGGGTGATGAGAGCAGAGCTGGCTATTCTAAGAGATGGATTTTGAGAGACTGGGCCAAAAGATAGCAAGCTTGTGTCCATGGGGCAATGAGGATACCCTGGGTCTCTGGCCTTTCTGGCCAGGCTTTGGCTGCAGCTGTACCCCCGACAGGGTGTGTGGCCCTGACTCCTGGGTTCATGATCTCTTGGCAGGCAGATCCTGTGTGGGTCACATGATGGATGTTTCCATGGGTGGTCTTGCTGTCTAAAGTCTGGTGTACGGCTCCAAGTTTGTTCTGGTTTTCTTCTTGGAATGCACAGGTGGCTTATGTCAGTCCTCCTGGATGAAAGATGACTTTATTCCTTCCTCACAAACATAGTGCTCGAGTCTGGGAGAAAGCTTAGCCAGCATGTTGGGGGAATGTAGGTAACTAGAGCTGACTATATTGTTTTCCTTGGCCTTGGGCTTCCCATTTTCTAAATCTAGGGTATGATTAACAGGATTGGCATGGAAGGGGAACCCCCCACTGCTAGTGGAATTGCTGAATTCAACTAAGTATGTACTGAGAATGAGCCATGTCCCAGCCCTGGGGTGGATGCTGCAGAAGATACAGAAATATTAACAGAGAGATTCTTATCTTTGGAGAAACTTGCAAGATAGAGGGGGAAATTAAACACACACATATAGATCTATCTATATCACATAATTAGATAAGTGTTCATTCAATGTTCATTTATGCAGCATTTTCTCTTAGCAGACCATGAAGAAATCAGAAATGCTTTTACCCTCAAGCTGCTTAAAAAGACATGTTCATAATTATATTATAAAGTCAAGAATAATAGGAGTTCCAGGAAAAATGCTCTTTGTGAAAGCCTGTGTTTATTTATTTTTTTAAGCTTTAATTTATTTGACAGAGAGAGGGATCACAAGTAGGCAGAGAAGCAGGCAGAGAGAGAGAGAGGGAAGCAGGCTTTCCGCTGAGTAGAGAGCCGGATGTGGGGCATGATCCCAGGACCCTGGGATCATGACTTGAGCTGAAGGCAGAGGCTTTAAGCCACTGAGCCACCCAGGCGCCCCGAAAGCCTGTGTTTAATGCTGGTATCTACACATTACTTCTATTAGAGGATCAGAGGACAGAGCCACCAGACAAATATTTTGACTGTTTAGATTGCTCTCTCCCCAGGAGCCAGCACAGTGCCTGGTACATATAATGCTCAATAAATAAATACTGAATGAATGGATGAATTTTGCCAGTCTGCAGTGATCAGAGAAAGCCTTATGGAGGAAGTCCAGTTGAGCGAGGTATTTAAAACATGATAGAATTTGGGTGGTCCTGGGGAGGGCATTTCAGGTTTTTTGGGAGAAGTCACTGCCACCTGCATAGCACTCTGACATTGATTTCTCTTTCCTGTTTATAAAATATTGTAAACATCACTCAGGAGCACTCAGCCATTTCTTACCTTCTTTATCAGACCATTAGGAAAAGGTTGACTCGGGGGCCCACAAAGTAAAGTGCAAGAAATAGTAATTTATTTTTACCTGCAGCATTTCTGTAGTTTGGGGATGCCTTTGAAGCCCTGTTGAATGAGATTGTGGATTGAAATTCTCCAAAAGGCCATTAATTATTGAATTTGCTTCGTTGTAAAGCAAAGGAACTGCTTCTAGGTGTCTGCTGTTGAAGCTTTAGAGCGAGTGACTGTCACTGTAAGTGCTCCTCATCACAGGCAGACCTGCTCACAGACACCCCGGGAAGAAGGCAGGAGACCGGCAGCACACTGCTGCAGGGAAGATGGGCAAGTGGCAGCTTCAGATGTCATGTAGCATCCTTCTCTCTTTGGTTTCCCAGTTGCTTTCTGTGCAGCAGTCAGAGATTTTAGTTATGACTCTAAAAACAAATCCCCATGAGAGAACTGTGGACTGTTAAGCTTGCCAAATGGTGAGGTGAGTGGTGCCAGGGAGTTTGGCTGCATTGCTTGTAATGGAAGTTCTGCAGGTGGTGGAGCTCAGGAGGAGGAGAAAACATTCCTGGCGTCATGGGGATGACTTATCTTTTGGGAAGTGGGACTGGATGTCCCAATGTGGCCGGTGTTGCTAGAGGAGGCTTGCCACCACTCTGCTGCTGCTACTGTGTCCTTAAGCAGGTTCTGAGGGCTGGATCTGCCATCATGTCTCATGTGTGGGAATGCATGAGACCAGAGTGTAAGATCCTTCTCAGTGGGCCTCTCTGTAATGATATGCATGGAAACTTTACTTCTGAGCATGGTAAAGCTAGGGAGAGGGTCTGTATTTAGCACTGCAGGGACAAGGAGAGGACTCAGGGGTGTTTAAGCCAAATCTGTGCTGAACCTGCAGAGAGGCACAACCCTATCTCAGATGCTGGAAATGTAAGGCAGAGATAGAGTCTTTGCATGACCACCAGCAGAAGCAGCCTCTTCACAGCATACAAAAAGCTTTCCTATTTGTTACCTCATTTGAAATCCATAATAGCCTTCTGAGGTAGGTAGGGCAATGATTATCATCACCCTTTTCCAGATGAGGCCACTGAAGCTCAAACAGGTTAAGAGAGTTTGCTTAAGGTGGCCCAGCTAGCAAGAAGAAGCCAAGCCTTGAATTTAGGGCCTCTTCCTTTGTTCTGTTATTTCATGTTGTCGGTTCCTAATCATGAGAATAAACAAATATGCATGACATGACTCAAAGATGCTGATCTAGTGAAGAGAGAGGCACAAGGTTAGAGCCAGTGTAGTGAGTAAGCAAGAGTTCCAGGAGCAGGTGATCTTGAGCTGTCATGCAAAGGAGAAGCCATGAGTGCAGTGGGCAGAGGGCTGCATGTTGTGTTCCTGGCAGTGCTGGTAGACATCGGTATTCAAGCCCGCTGTTCTTTATTCCTGGGCATGCAAGGGAGGTTGGGGGAATCAAGGGCACTGAGGGTCTGAATAATTGAAATCAGGAGAAAAACAAACATTTCTTTTTAAATTACAACATAATCCCCTTTTCCTAGAAATGCTTTCAACATACTGCAAGCAGGGAAATACTTAGGAGGAGAGAAAGGATGTCAAGAATTTGGATGAGCTGCACTTAGGCCATCAGGGACCAGGCTGTGCTACTTGCAGCCATGGTGGCTCCACGAGTTGGTTGCCCCATCTTGATTTGGGCCCTGCCTATGTAAGGTAGGTCTGGAGAAAAAGGAGATATCCTGCCAGCTTGTATCAAGACACCAAACATCTCATCTACCAATGCTCCCAGTTGACTCCAGTACCCTTCAGTGACATCTCTTTTGCCTTCATGGCTAACCTTGATGTTCACTATAGAAAGGTGGAATAAAAGAGGATCATGGTTTGGGGAATTCCTGGCTGAGACTTAAGAGAGACTTCCTTACTTTTGCCAGGCTAAAATGAATGATTCTCATCTCTTTTTAAATAAATCATAAGTGAAAATTTCTGTACTTGAAAAGACAGACATCAGAAGGATTTTCCAGTAAGTGCCCTTGTTTTTTTTAAAGTATTCGTGTACTTCTATTTTTTATTTTTTGAAATTTTATTTTATTTTTTTTCAGTGTTCCAAAACTCATTGTGTATGTATGCACCACACCCAGTGCTCTATGCAATATGTGCCCTATTTTTTATTGAAAATTATGTTGAAACATAAGCCAGACTGTTTTTCCAGCCACTGTTTGTGAGGTTTCTCTCATTCAACTATTGGACTGTTTCAAATGTATGAGAAATGTTTGAGAGCCCTTCCTGCCTCCTGCCCCCACTGGAGGAAATGTCCAGACAATGGACATCTATCTGTGGTCTCAGGACCTCACCTGGCCACTCCTTTCCTTTGTGATGATATATGTCCCTGCTTTAAACTCAAGATGGTGGACAGCAATGACATCCAGTCCCAACTTTCCCTTTTCCTTTGAGGGCCAAAGCCAGATTCTCCCTAGAGAGATAACACAAAGTTAAATGCTTACAAGAATTTCTCATGATGTAGCACAGAATATAAAGGCTATTCCCTTGCTATAACTTAGGTAAACTTTCTCATGGAAATGGAATGGCCCAAGCCCTGTTGTACCGTGCTCTCCAAGTGACAGTTTCATCAAGTCCATATGTTCCTAGATGAAGAGAGTGTTGACACATGGCAAATCACCGAGAAGACCCCTGACCCACTTCCACAGAGCTGTCCAAGAGTACCTGGCACTTTCCACCCCTCAGTGATTCCCATCAATTGTGAACAGATGGGCACAATGCTCTTTAAGTCATAGTAAAGTGACTTGTATTTGGCCGTTATCCAAGCAAAATGAAAGAAGGTGCTGTTGTCTGTCTGGCTCAGCTACAATATAGGATTCATAAAATAATGACCCCTGCTTTGATAATGATGAAGTTCAAGGCTGCCAGGATGGGCGCTTTTATGGCGGCAACTCAGAGGCCATCATTCACAAATTTCAAATTGGTTACAGATTTGTGGGTTAGACTCGTCTTGTTGTTGGCTTCCTTTAATTTCAGACTCCATGGCCTCTGCATGTTATATCCACTTGTTAAGTATCTGGTAAGATTTTTCTTTTCAGTTCCATCCAGGTTAGGATTCCCTGCTGGTTTAGGAAGGTCTCAATTTACTCTAAACAGATGGTTCTGAGAATAATAAGCATGGGCCCTAAAGTGTACATGACACAGTTATTCTGGGTGATTTTTAAAATCCTCTCCCCCTTAGTGAGCTTTTTAGGTCTTACACTCTAGGATTCATGGTAGTAACTAGACTAACTTGCTGTTCCGGGTCACCTCCTCCCAATCTGACTCCAAACTTTCCTCTTCCAGAAAGTCTGCTTTGCTTCACTCTATTCCCTGTGACCACACATTCTAAATTAGTAGAATGTTAGTTATGGATGAAGTCTTAGTGTCCTTCGAGTCTAACTTCCACTTGAGGCAGGAATTGCCTGTGGACCATCTCTGACTGGTGATGATCCTGTCTTCCATGTGACAAGGTGCTCCTGACTCCGCAAGACAACTTATTTTATTACTGGACAGATCTAATTGTTAGTAAATGATTTTATGTAATGGAAACCTGACTTTGTCTAATTTAGGTATGTTGATCTTAGGTCAGCCCTCATGAGTAATACAGAGCTATATAATTTCATTTGTGCTTGAAGTCATTCAGGTAATTGAGGACAGCAGTTTTTATTACCACAGTCTATTTGGCAACGCTTTAGACTTTTTGATTGATCCTTGTGTCCTTAATTTTGTTTTCTTTCTCTTATGCTTCATTTGTTACTCTTACCCCACAGTTTTATAGGTACAACCTGTCTGTTATTTTGTGTCCTTTCAGAATTTATGCCTTTGGGCAAGGATGCAGAGAAAGGGGAACTCTCATGCATGGTTGGTGGGAATGCAAACTGGTGCAGACACTCTGGAAAATAGTATGGAGTTTCCACAAAAAAGTTAAAAATAGAACTACCCTATGAGCCAGCAATTGCACGACTAGGTATTTACCCAAAGAATTAAAAAATACAGATTCAAAGGGGTACATGCACTCTGATGTTTATAACAGCATTATCAACAATAGCCTAACTATGGAAACAGTGCAAGTGTTCATCCACTGATGAATGGATAAAGAAGATGTGGTGTGTGTGTATGTATATATATATGTATTTATTTATCTCTCAGCCATCAAAAAGAATGAAATCTTGCGATTTGCAACAAAATCGTTGGATCTAGAGTATATTGTGCTAAATGAAACAAGTCAGAGAAACACAAATACCACATGATTTCACTCATATGTGGAATTTAAGAAACAAAACCAAGAAGCAAAGGGAAAAAGGAGGGGGCGAATCAAGAAACACTCAAGTATAGAGAACAAACTGATGGTTACCAGAAGGGAAGTGGATGGGGGGAATGGGTGAAATAGGTGAGGGGGATTAAGGAGTGCACGTGTTGTGATGAGCACTGGGTGATGTATGGAAGTATTGAATCACTGTATTGTATAGCTGAAACTAAGATTACACTGTATATTAGCTGGAATTTAAATAACTTAAAAAAGAATTTTTGCCTTTGATGTACATACAGTGTTTTAAATTACTCATTTATTTTCTTCATTCATGTATTCCCTCCATTAATATTTAGTAAGTCTTTTTGTGTGTGTGCAGCTCTAAGGTAAGTGTTAGGAAGACAGCAGTGAATAAGGCCAACTTTCTGCCCTCAAGCAGCACTTACTGATGTGTCCCACTCTGACTTCTCTCAAGTTGTTCATTATACCTGTAGTCAAACTTATCAGCAGGATAAGATCAGTTAATGAACAGAGAAACCAGAAGACTGGAATGTTGAGAAATACGTGCTTTCAACTAATGTCTACTCCTTGCCCCTCTTTTGTTTTTTTGGTTTTTTTTTTTTGTTTGTTTGTTTTGTTTCTTAAAAGATGTTTGTCTCTGAAAAAGATGGGTTTCCTACAAAGGTTATTTAGGTATCAAACAGTAATGAGGACAGAGCCTGAGGGGAGAATGGAAGTCTCGCCCAATCCTGTTTTACCCATCGAATAGTGGTAGTTTTACTTTTGGTCCAGACAGAAAAAAGGTATTCCTTATGAGGCGACAGTATAAGGAAAATCAAATGAAAATTTAAACCAAGTGACAAGAAGTCAGTGGTCCCTCAGGTTGGACTAAGAGTTTAGATTCCTAATAAATCTTGATTTTGGCCCCAGAAAGCTACCTGGAGAAAGAGTAAGCTTGATGGAGGGGAGCATTGCGATCTAAGAAGTGTGTCTTCATGTGGGTGGGTGGCTATGGTATTGTGACCCTACTCAGATGCTCTCTCTGCCTTATTCAACTGGTTCCAAAGGGGTCTGGGTCTAGAATCACTTTGTGGGTCTGACTCTCCTATGCCTTGTTCCTTGTCCCATCCCTCACTTCTCAATGCTAGCTGCCCCGTCAACATGGTTTCCCTTCCGCACAGGGACAGAATCAGCTTTTCAGTCCTGAAAAGCCAGGGAGCTGTTCTCTGTCACTTGCACTTGACATCTAGAGAGCCAATCCAGAAACCATGAATTGAGAAACAGAGGGCTATAGAATGGCCTCATCTGTCTGCGCACGTGAGAATGTTTCTAAGCAAGTGCCTAAAATTCTCAGTCACTGTGCTCAGAGAGCTTTTGTTTTAATGAGGGAGTCAGGCCATCTGCAGGAGTGGTAGCTGAGTCAGGGCCCAGCAACCCAGTGGTGTGGAAAGCCACTTAAGCTTGGCTTGTCTTGTATGCAGACTCTAAAGATCCCATGTTTCTTTTTACTCTTGTCCTTTGCAAAGTGCTCTCTACCAGGGCTCCACTGTTCTGTGCTAACTCTTACCTGCTTTAAGGAGCAGTTTGAGACTCATCCACTCTGCCTGCACATACCAGTCCACAGTGAGTTCTTCTTACATGTAGCGATCACCACAGAGATGTTCTTTAAGTTTGGTATATTTTGTAAAGTTGGGGAATATGTCATGTCTTGGGCACTGCACTTGGTGGTAAAGTGTGAACTGGATAGCATGTTTCTCTTCAGTCATTTGGACAATGGCATCAAGAGACAGTAGCTGAAGAGAAGGAAGGTGGTGGTGGGCAGAGCTCAGGGAAGGAAAGGATAAGATTGAGCTTGACCAAGTCCCAAGAGAAAAGTAGGCATTATTGTCATTACCTTCAGTCACCCATTTACTCTATCACCATGGCCCTATATGCAGGACTGTTTCCCTTTTCCATTTTCATTTCCTTAAGACTTGATTTCCCCAAAAGCAAAGGAAAAGTCTGTGGCTGATGTTTGTTTTGACCTCATTTTATCTGGGAAAGAGTTTTGCTGGGTAAAGTGAGAGGAAGAAGGCAGTGACAATATTCCCTGTGATTTACCCTAGGGCCCTACTCCCTTAAAGAAAGCCTGGTGATTGGTTGTTTTTGTTTTTGTTTTTGTTTTGTTTTAGAGACTTCCAGAATGTCTAGCTCAGTAACCTAAAATACGTGCTTTTTAAGAGTGTGTAGATTGTTTGAGTAACATTTGCCAAGCTACATAAAAACAAATGAAATGAGTAATAACTCTCTTATTTATGGGGCAACCTTCACCATTCAGAAGATAGAAATAGCCTTATAGCAGCAAAGAAGCCCATACACATTGAGACCAGGACTTACTTGTGATTGTGTGTAAATTAAAGTTCCTGATTGGGCCATCTTGAATATTTCCTAGAACAGAGATTAAAGGTAGGTGGTATAGCTTGCTGATACATTAGTGACATCTACGCAGGAAGGAGGAGATAGTGAAATCCCCACATATTTAAATCAGGGGCAGAGATCTCTCTGCACGTCTCAGTATGGTCTGATGAAGATTAGGTGGTTTACTCTGTTCAAGAAGTAAAATTGTTAGAGTTTTTTTTAAGAGCTACTTGAAGACTGATGTCTGTTGTCTGAAAATCGACCTGGGGTACCTTGTGAGACTTTAAAGAAGAGTCTTTACCAATAATACCAAGTGCTGGTGGGGACGCAGAGTTCTAGGAACTCTCTTTGCTAATGGAGTGTATATTGGAAAAATTTATAAAAAAAATTTATGTATACCCCATGACCTGACAGTTCTGCACCTGGATATACTCAACAGATATGAGGGTTTATCTTCATTAAAATATGTACAAGAACATTCCTATCAGCTTTATTCATAACAAAATCAAACTGGAAACAGGTTTCTGTAAGCAGTTGAATGAATAAATACATTGTTGTGTATTGTTGCAACAGAGTGTTATACAGCATATAACAGAGTGTTAAAGAGCATCCTACTGGCACACTAACAGCACGGAAGAACCTTCCAAACAGAATGTCGTCCAATAAGCCAAATATGAAAGTATATGTACTACACTCATTCATTTATATGAAGTTTGGGAACAAGTGAAACCTGGTCTGTGGGGTACAGGTCGGATAAAGATTACTCTTGGTTGGAAGGGGGCATGAGGGAGCCTTTGGGTAGTTGTAAATGCTCTACATAACCATCTGGATGGTGGTTGTGTCAGTACATACATGTGCAAAGATTTACCCACCTCTTCTCTTATGATTTATATACTCAACTGTGTTCAAGTTATACTTTAATACAAAAGAAAAGAAAGCAAAAGGAGGTATTGCTGAAGTATGACACTGGGTAGTTTGCCCCAGACCCTGGTATCTTCTGTTTGTCTATAGGTTATCAGTGTCCTTAGGGGACCAGCCTCTGAAGCTTCTTGTGAATTTTATTTTTAATTTTTATTTACTTAATTATTTATTTGAGAGTGAGCACACTGCAAGTGGGTGGGGGTGTGGAGAGGAAGAGAGAGAATCTTAAGCAAGCTCCACACCCATTGCAGAACCCAGCATGGGGCTGGATCCCACTACCCCTGAGATTATGGCCTGAGCTGAAATCAAGAGTTGGATGCTTAACCCCTGAGCCACCCCGGTGCCCCCACTTCTTGTGAATTTTAGCTTCTGACTCCTGTTCTCAACTTGCTCAGGAAAGAGCTCAGGCCTGGAAGTCAGGAGGATTCTGTTATAGTCTCTCTACCCCTCTTGCCAGCTGTTTATTTACAGGTAAGTTCCACAAGGAAGTTTATGAAATAGGTATTTCAATCCCTCCTTCAACTTTAACCCCCAGGGTTTGGTGACCATCATGTTAGGTACAATGTCAAAGAGTTTTAGGAAAAATCAAGAGTCACCCAAATACCAAGATGATTGTTAGACTTGAACGTGAGGACATTGATCCTAGCTACTGATTTGAATCATATGAAGAGGTGCCATCAAAGACCATGTTATGACTTCAGACAGTTGGGCAGTGATTCATGAATCATTTTGGTATTCAACCTAGGGTAGTCAGTAGCACATAAGGGTGACTTGTGTGTAGGGAAATATGGTGATTACAGACACAGCCATTACCAAGAGGTCTGAGGGTCTAAGAGACAGATTCCAAGGGGACGCCTTTGGACCAAGGTGGCAGAATGAATAGTGCTCTGCTTAGACATTCAGGTCTAATTCCAGCTCTTCTACCAAATGGCTTATATGACATGAGATACCACCTCACTTCTTTGGGCCTTAGTTTTCTCATCTGTAAAATGAGACACTGGATGTCTTATGTTCTTCTCAACTTTAACTTCCTATGTTTCTTTCTCATACAGCTAACTCTCAGTTATTTCTATATGTGTGTTATGTGGTCAGTTTTAAATCCTGAGCTGACTTTCTCTTTTCATGTGGCTGTTTTCTATCATTCCTCCTCTTTGTGTTCAGGAAAGACAGATTCATTTTTGAACAAATAGGTCCTTCATAACTCTGCTGTGAAAAATCATGTTGTCTCCTAACAATAATGTCCATTATGCTGGGTTATTGATTATCCATCATTTTGATTACCCAGTATCTCTTTGCATCATTAGTGCCAAAGACCAGGTGCTGCTGAAAGACACAGCTATTGCCCTGTCCCGCCTGCCTCCCTCTGCTCCATTAGAGTCCCAGCCCAGCATGCACTGAGGAGCAAAGCCAGACATGGGTCATGTTCCAGGTTTCGGCCATGTTTTCCTAAGAGTTATGAGGGCAGCTCCATCGGCACTCCTGGGGCCCAGGGTCTGGCTGCTGGGCCAGTTGACAATACTGGAGGCGAGCACTGGGGTGTAACACGAACACTTTCGGGCTTTTTGCCTAGCCTGAGATTGTAAGGCTGAATGAAAATGCAGAGCCAAGGAGAAAATATCTCATTCTTTTCAGGCCAGCCCGGGCAGAGGTCTTATTTTGCATGTGGCAGGACTTGGGGAAGGAAGAGGAGGGGTGATGGGGCCAGGAGAGGGTGACTTGGCAGCATCTGGGAGGGAATCAGGGCCTAGCATTACTGCTCAGGGAACAGGAGAAAAGCTGTGTGGCACCTTTATTTTTCCTGTTCCTTTGCAACCATTTCTGCAGGGATATTTCTTCCTGTTTCATGTTCCAGATTCTTCTGTGGGGGTTCTGTGGGTCAGAGGCAGGAAACTAGGCCAGGCCCTGGCCTCTGAAGATACTGTTTCTCCCCTGGTAGCCCATCACCTCTTTGAAGAATGGTCCTGGTTCCTGCTTTTAGGGTGTCCAAACCCTTTTCTCTGAAGTATTGTCTCTTCTTCTCTCTGTGTCCCATCTGCCACTCCTTTATTTGGTGTGGGAATTTGCTTTCTTCCTTTCTTTCTCTTTCTTTCCTTCTTTCTTTCTTTCTCTCTCTCTCTCCCCTGCCCCACCCTTCCTCCTTCCTTCCTTCCTTTCAAGATTTTATTTATTCATTTGACAGTACAAACAAGGGGAGTAGCAGACTCCCTGCTGAGCAAGGAGCCCAGTGTGATGCAGGGCTTGATCCCAGGACCCTGAGATCATGACCCAAGCTGAAGGCAGACACTTAACTGACAGAGCCACCCAGGTGCCCCCTGGAGTTTGCTTTTTGAAGCCTCTCATAGATGATGGCATACTGACTGGTTCCCTGTCCCTCCCACCTGAAGTGGCCCTTCCTTCAAAGCAGGCCCCCTGAGGGGGACTCAAGGCCAGGGATGCCACCTATGATCAAACCCTGTGGGCTCTGCATTCTGGAAACTGTTTTCTTCCAGTGTGGTGCTGCAGATTTCTTTTTCCCTGAATTATCCTTAATAGTGACAAAACCTTGTTCTTTGAAGGTTGATTCAATTTTTGGAAACAACTCAGCTTCATTTGGGGGAAATCTGGGGAAAGAGTGAATCAAATCTGGGCAACCTTAGTGATAGTGGTTTTAGTATTAAAAAAAAAACCCAAAACCAAAAAACCAAGGTTTGCCTACAAAGTAATGACCCAATTTGCTTATTGTTTATTTTGAAATGACAGCAAAGGTTGTTCTCAAGAGGAGACCAGAAATGTTTTCAGCATCTGCCGGGATAAGCATAGAGCCCAAGGAGGCAGCTACAAGGAAGTCCCCCATTTCTCTGTTCAGTTCAGGAGGGTTGTGGGTTGCTTGCATGTCTGCAGCATTACAGGAGACCCAGGGCACTCTCTGTGACTGAACGCCCACTCCTTGCCTTGTGGGGAGGGAGGGTGGGCTGATTTGGGGCTATTGCCAAGTCCCCTATAAGCCTGAATTCAGATGTTGCTGGGCAGGGAGATTGAATAATGAGAGGATCTGCATCAGGAAGGACCGCCTGATGTGGAGAGAGCTTACTCCAAGCCAGTGGACCTGCTTGGAACCACAGGCAAAAAGAGTCTGGAAGAGTGGGACTAGGGCAATGTGTTCCTGTGTAATTCAAATGGCCTTTATAAAGTTGTTTTAAAGAGCTGTTCTTTGAAAGAGTTGAGGATCTTAGAGCTGGGGTCTGGGCTCTGAGTGGCCCTCTGGGGACGGTCTGGTTCCCAAGGATTCAGGCTGTTTTTCAGAACAGGGACTGAAGACACTGGGGACATCTTGCTGGCTGCTGGAGAGAGCTCTTGGCCAAACCTGTGAATAGCCAGCAGGTTTTCCCTTCATGGCTGGGGTCCTTGATGATGAACTGATATAAGGGACATTCTAAATACTTCGGTCTAATTGCTGAGCTAAAAGTCAGCAAGGGCCTCGTCCAAGGGAGGGAGAAAACTAATGCAGACCGAGCATTAACTGTATGCCAGGCATTTATATACACCATCTCATGTAAGACGGCTATTATGGCCCCCATTTTACAGATGAGAAAAGAGAGGCACATGTAGTGAAGCCACTTCCTCTGATCTCCTCAATGCTTTCTCTCTTCTCATTGTACACTTGTTCAATCTTTGTTCTCTACACATTGCAATATGATTATTTGTCCCCTCCTCGAGATTCTAAGGGAATTGGTCTGGAATGGGACCAGGCTTTGGTATTATTTTAAAAGCTCCCCAAGGATGTTAATGTGCACCTAGGACAAGAACTGCTGGTCTAGATGTTAGGTTTTTCATTTTTGTGTATCCCCAGGGTCTAGATCAGTGGTCCTCAAATTTGTGTATCAGAATCAGTTGGAAAATTTGTTAAAACACAAGTTGCTGGCCCTACTCTCAGAGTTTCTGATTCAGCAGGTCTGAGGTTGGCCCATGGGTTTGCATTTCTAACAAGTTCCCACGTGCTGCTGCTGCTGGTGGTGGTCTGAGCACCATACCCTAAGAGCCCCTGACCCCTTGGGACAAGAGTAGGTAGGTACTCAGTAGATGCTGGTTCACCAGATTGTCCAAGGATTTGAACCCTGGCTCACCTGGTAGCAAAGCCCATCCTCTTACCATGGTCCTGAGCCCACTGTCAGGGAGCTTGGGAGAACGAAAGGGGTGGCCCTCATATCTGCTTCACCTCTGGGAGGAGGGTAGGACTCATTGGTCATTAGAGTTTCCTAACAGGGAGAGACAATACCAGTTTCCTTCCAGGAAACCTAGTGGCTGTTGCAAGTTCAGAAATTCTGCGTAGAGGTTCAAGGTTGCTAAGAGGTCCTAGAATCTGGACCTAGGAACACAGACAGCTGCTGCGAGGTATGACCTGACAAAAGATGGCCACATAGGTATATGTCCCAAAGTGTTTGTTCTAAAGCTGGTGATGGTGCTTTATCATCCCAACTTGTTTGGCTCCATGGGAAATTCAGGAAATGGTTTAGTGATGTCAGAGTTTGGAGAGTGGGGTCCTGAGCCATCCTGAGTAGGGGAAAGGGCTGATGGGGTGGAGCAGCTATGATAATGTGCGTAACTTGAATTTGAAAGGGTGTTTCAGGCGAGAGCCAGGACGGGGCATTTAGAAGGGGAGGAGGAGAGCTCTGCTGGCAAAGGCAGTAGAGGATGTGGGGGGTTCCATTCTCCTTCTGAAGGGATGTCTTGGAGACTTAAGTTGCCAGGTGTTGTTGAACAATGAATGACTTTTAAAAATCCACCCTAAAACAAACCTTCACTTACGTGCCTTCTGTGTGCACAACACTGTTCTAAATGCTTTGTGGGGCCTCCAAAAAATAAATGATAAAACGCGGAGTGTGATGTGTCCCATAATTGGTACGTCTGTCCCATAATTGGTCTTTAGGAGTTGGGGGAAGAGTCTTTTGGGTTGTGTGCTGGGGAAGGCTTTGGGAAGGCTGAGTCCGGTGGTGCTGCAGGCTGAGTGAGTGTGAGATAGGAGTGATAAAGAACTGTGTGATGTTGGGGTGTGGCTGCTAATGTGTGGGTAGCTCAGGCTGGGTACAATGGGTGCTTTTGGAGAGCAATGGTGAGGCTGTGGATAGCAAGGGGAAAGGAGTTAAGATACTTTTTCTTGATTGTTCCATCCCTCCCTCCAAGAATGAGGACTGGGACTGTTAGAAACCCTCCTGGGGACCCCTCCCTCCTGACAGTAGGGCTGCTGGTACTGACTACTTCTTAAAAGAGTTTCTCCAAGAAGTCCTCACATGTAAAATTTCATCTTTTTTTTTTTTTTTCTTTTCTTTCTTTTCTTTTATGGAAATATTGGAGGTTGGAAGGAGGAGAGGAAAGCTCCCCTCTGCTACTTTTTACAGATGGGAGCACTGGGATCTAGAGAAGAGAATGGGCTAAAGATGATGCTCTGGGTGTGGGTTGGATGCAGGGAATGGGTGAGATGGACATTTGAATGGAATGGTGTCTGCTTAGGGCAGGGGTCAAGGCACAGTCTTCCCTGAACAGCACTGGGACATGGATGCTTGATCCTAGCATTGTCTCTTGTGTAATTTGTGTTTTTGTGGGTCTGGGAGGAAGTATGGAAAATAAGAGAGGTCAGGGTGGCGGTGATATGGGGCCCGTGGGGCCGACTGTGGCTGTGAACCTGAACCAGGAGGGGCTGGCGCTGCAGGAGGCCTGCATGGGTGTGGTCACCGAAAGTTCCAGAATGACTGGGCTTTCTTTACCTATGAGGGTAGCAGCAATGACATCAGGTGGTGGGCACTGGGGAGGGTGCCTGGAGATGGTGGGGGAGCTCAATAGCGGGAAGGTAGCACGCTTTCTGCAGGGTGAAGAATCCCAAGTCTGGCCTGCTCAGGTTTGCCCTCATCAAGTGGACAGGTGAGGGTGTCAATGATATGCGGAACAGAGTGTGCACTGACCATGTCAGCCTTACGCTGCTTTCTGAAGGGGCCCATGTGACCATCAATGTGAAGACATTGTGTGTCATGCAGAGAAGGTGGTCAGGGCCTCAGGTGCAGCTGTACCTTCCCCAGGGAGAGCAGCAGTTTCCGGGACATGGTCCCCCAGGCCCCAGGGGGCTCTGTATACCAGAAGACCAAGGCCATGTCTGAGATCAAAAGGGGTGGCAGAGGGGTGCCTGGGCAGCCCAGTGGGTTAAAGCCTCTGCTTACGGCTCAGGTCATGATCCCAGTGTCCTGGGATTGAACCCCACATCGGGCTCTCTGTTCAGTGGGGAGCCTGCTTCCCCCCTCTCTCTGCCTGCCTCTCTGCCTACTTGTGATCTCTGTCTGTCAAATAAATAAATGAAATCTTAAAAAAAAGGGGGGGGGTTTGGCAGAGACAGCTTCTGGGCCAAAGCGGAGAAGGAGGAAGAGAATCTCAGGTTGGAGGAGAAGCAGTGGGCAGAGGAGGAGGGTCAGGAGCGCTGAGAGTAAGAGCCCTGGGAGCAGGAGCTGCGAGAGGCCTCCCACCTGGACTAGGGCTTCTGGGAGGAGCTGGGCCGTGAGGCTGGACCCCAGAGGAAGGGTGAGCAGCAGGAAGTGGTTTTAAGGAACACAGAGGAGCCAGAACTTGTCAGCAGCCAGCACATGCACTGGAGATTTCCAAGCGGAAGGAGAGGGCCGTGGCCACATCTGTCCCCAGCTCCAGCCAGGCAAACCGAGGAGTCCCTTCCTACAGAAGCAGCCCAGCCAACCAGAGACCTGCTTTAGCAGAGGGCCACCCCAGCCTCCTCAAGGCCCAGGGCAGATCTGCATTAGGAGCCAGTGCCCAGCACCCTGCCAGGTCCAGCGCAGACAGAAGAGGAACCCCCATAGCAGGAGACTCTCTATGTGGAGGCTGTGATGCTGCAGCCCTGAGTGGCTGGCTGAGCCCATGGCCCACTACCTGTGGCTGAGTGGGAGATGGCTCTGTGCCGGGGCCCTGGACCACTACCAGGCAGTCAGGAACACCGAGATATTCCAGCCCAAGGATCTCATCACGGGCCTTGAGGTCATCGATGAGGGCTGGTGGCATGACTGCAGGCCCGATGGCCACTTTGGCATGTTTCCTGCTGACTCTGTGGAGCCCACCGAGTGCTGACCCTCCACTTCTGGCTGCACTGAAGCTACCGCTTCCCAGACATGCTTTACTTATTGCTGGGCAAGGTGGTGTGCGGGGTGTGAGAGCCGTATGGCACTCCTCCAGGGAGGCCCCCCCAAAGAAGACAGTTGGGCTCCCTCAGACTTGGGTGGCTCAGCCTCTGTCACCGTAAAGGCAGGGATACCCTGGTGATTCCTAAACATGCTTCTGGCAGCTCCCAGGCCCTCCCAACCAGCCTGGGCTTTGACCCCAGCAGACAACGTTGAGCCAAGCCCTGCCCATGGCCAGCCCCTCAGTGACCTCTGCCTGAGGAAAATGGCACTGCCAAGCTGGGTGGGCTGAGCAGGCTGTTTGCCTTTTCTTTCCTTTCCTCTTGGCTCTAAAGGGTGTTGCCTATGGTTATTAGTGACCCCTGGGACCAAAGAACTTAGCAGAGTTCATGACTGAAGTCAGAGTGGGTCATGACAGTTTGGGCCGCAGTAGATCGCCTTTCTGGCTTCTGTTCTTTGCTCCCAGTTCTCTGTCCCTTTGCCTGGGCTGTGGACTGTGGGCACTGGGGACAGGAATGACCATGCCCCCATGAGTATATGAAGGAAGGTATAAAAACATCAGCGAACATGTGTCTTTTCATGTGGCAATGCCGCCTCTGCCAGCCCTGGCATGTGCCTTCAGCTGATTCTGGTTCAGGGAAAGTAGCCAGAGCAGGCTGCCTGCTGTCCTGCACTATTTCTGTCCCTATCCACCTGTATCTTTTTTCGGCATGAGAACTGCCCTAGCAGGACCTTGTGATCCGCCCTATTGTGACCTGAGTGCCCTCCTCCCAATGGAAATAAACCCCTTTCCTTTCCTGGGTGTCTGTGGGGTGTGTATGCATGTGTGCACCCTCAGACCTTGGGCCAACTGTTAGTGTTAGCCTGGAAGAGGCATAAATGTTAAGATGTGGAAAAAAAGAAGAAGAAAAAAAAGAAAAAAGAAGGGAGGTCAAAGCAGCTCTAGCCAGAGCACAAGTTCCCAAATCTCTTAGTGGCTGTCGCACACTGGCATCTCAGGTTTCACACCTGGGTGCTGGGTCCTAGGTCTGTGGTTTTCCAGATGCACTAACTGCTTCTATTTCCCCTCCCACAGTTCATGCCACCTATACCCTTCTAGTCTCTTCTCTGCCTCCATGCCCACTTCTGGGCCCAGTGGGAGCTGAGCATTCAATCAGAACTGCAAAGTCCTCTCTCCCTGCTGGATTGTCCCTTAGTGACTTAGCTGGTCCGGAGGGACCCCTTTCTCCACCCCTCCCCTGTCAAAACCAGTCATGGCTCCCCTAACTTTGAAGTCTGCTGGATCTGACTAAAAGAGGAGAGGGAGGGGTCTGTGCTCTACTCCTCAGGGGTATCACCCATGAGTATTTATACCAAAGGGGAGTGTTCCGTTGCCTTGGCAACTTTCTTGCATGGGTTCTGGTGCCCAGAATATCTGACAGATCTCAGTGTTCCAAGCTCAATGGGCAGAGGTGGAGGAGCAGTTAAAAGGGTTTATCTCAATGATCAGGGCCAGGTCCAAAGACGAAAAGGGTGGCTGAGATAGCATATATCAGAAATAGCAGAGGTCACAGAAAATTCCTCCAGTTCTTCCCTGTTTTCCATCTTTTCTTTCACCTTTCCCCATGTAGTCACATATTCCCCTTCTGTGATGCTCCTGGGGCCCCTTGATTCTATGTATCCCTCTGTCACTAGCATGAATAGGGGTGGGGAGGGGCCTACGTGGGCAGAGTGAACACTGGGTATTCCCTGCTGGGTGCTGAAGGGAAGCAGTGGATGCAAAGGGAAGAGGACTCAGGGGCCAATGTGTGGCTCTCCATCATGGCGTTGGTCCCTCCAGAGCTCCCCATTTGTTGGGGGAGAGCTTGGCAACACTGCTGTGGTACCTGGCTGGAAGGAAAGGGAAGACAATGAGGTGAGGGGGCCCACAGGTTAGGAGAATGATGTTCTCTGATGTTGTTCATCTGTGTCTGTATCTTGGTACCTACAATACAGATGTAGGGTGGCAGAATGAGTGTGTTGCAAAGACAGTTAGTGCATCTCAGGCCACGGCAGGGTCAGGGAGGATGCTAGAGGGCCTGCAGCAGGAGGGGCTGGAGAAGCTGGCCTGAGGAGGAGAGGCAGAGAAGCTCTCTCCTCTCGGGTTCCATCCACGGGAACGTCCCTGTGATGATGCAGTCCCCCATGCCTCCTTGGATACAGGAGGACCAGCGTAAGGAGGCAGAGGGCCCTGAGGTTAATAGCACTCCTTTTTAATTGTTCTCTGGAGAAAATATGCTGAGTGGGTGTTTGTGTGTCAAAGTCCAGGTGTTGATGTTGTGTAAGTGGGTCTTCCTCAGAAAAAAAGCTGGGCCTTCTCTGGCTTTCTATGGCATAATCCTCTTGAAGCATACTTTGACCAGCATTTTGATGCACTAACTGCTTCTATTACTATGTAGCTTATTATGTACTGGCCATGTGTGACACCCTCTGTGGTGGAGATCCTTTGGACCAGTCCTTCCTGCCTTGCTGAGAACTTCTGGACAGTGGCCCTCAGGGACAAGGGGCTAAGTGCACGGAGAAGCAAGGCAGAGTCTGGGTCACAATGAGAAGGAAAAGGAGAGTACACAGTGAGAAGGAAAAAGAGAGTGGTCACACCAGTGCTCCTGGGCTTCCCTCCACAGGGGTTTCAAGGAAGGTGTGGGCATTGGCCTTTAATCTGCTGAGCAGGGAGGTAGAACCCTGGGGTTTGGATGTTAGGAGATAATGAGTTGTCTTTGAAGGAACAGTTTCAGGAGAGTGGGGGGGGGTGAGGAAAGCAGAGGTGAAATTTTCCCTGTTATCTGGAAGTGCTTCCTGGCTCCCACCTCAGTCTCTCCTGGTGCACCTTGATCGCTTTCATTTTGGTTTTATGGACAGTGGAGATGGCTTTTCTGTGGTGCTTTGTGATAACCTTCTGGTACTGGGAAGTGCAGGGAAGTACTGCCTTACTGACTCTCATATTACATCCCAGGGTCCCGCATTGTCATTGCTGGCTAACTCCAGCCAACAGGTTGTCTCTTTTATGACCCCTCTTGTTCAGATCGCTGGGGAGCTGTGAGCTTGCTCTTTTAGGCCCCTCTGCCCTCTGGTTTCTGACTCACTTCGACCTCCCCAAATAGGATCCGTGATCTCAGCTCCAAAATGACCCCCTCTTCCTCTCCAAAGGCATCAAAACTCTTGCTTGCCCAGGCAGTTGATAAATTAATGTACCTTTTGTAACTTATGACTGACTGGTAGCTGCTCCATGGGCTTTCCTCATGGGAGTTCGATATTTAAAAGAAGCATGTTAAACTAAAGAAGTAGACCTCTGATAGCAGAATTTCAGCTGTTATTGACAGTCAGGTGGAGTTGACATTTTGGAAGCCCTGGGCTGCATTTACAGAATGCATAGCCCCTCCCCCCTGCTGTATGTCTGTCCAACTTTTATCATGAGGATGGAATTGTTTATGGTGCCCGAAACCCAGCTTCGGGGGAAACATGATCAATATTTAGCCGGTATAAAGGGAAACTGATGTATTTTGTGCTGTCCCAGAGCATATAACTAGGCACTCTGAGTAGATATCAATGGGAAAACTGTATCATTGAGAACTGAATGGGAATGCAAAAGCCTGCTCTCAGGTGGGGGTAAATGGAACTAACATTTAACTGATACCATCTGTATGCCCTGCACTATGCTAGGTACCTGACACTAAGACACTTATCTGTCTTACTTTTCAGACAGGTTGGGCAACCTGCCCATGCACACTCAGGTGGAACAGCTGTCATTCACACCCAGATCTTTCTGACTTCAAGGTCTTATCCCATATCTCTGTACCGACATGCTGGGTGAGGTCCCCTGTGATCCTCTGTCCCTGGCAAGGCTGGTGATCCCTCACTAGAGACAGGAAGAAGTCCTGCTTAGAGAGGGAAGTGGACTAGATTCTCCTGGGCCTGACCCTTTTTGAGAGCTTCTGTTGCTCTCTTGATGGGAATAATTAAATGTTGGCTCAGGGATTCTGTTTCCATTCTCCTTGTGACTTCTCTTATCAGTACGTACAGTTCCTAACTCACAGAGCAGCTGACTTGCCTTCCCTGGGGGCTGACTTGCCTTCCCTGGGGGCTTAAAGAGCTGTGGAGGGCTGTCTTACCCTGGGTGATGGGTGACGCCTCCTGCCTTCCCGCAGCCTCAGGTTTCCTTTTCCTGGGTTTGTGATTCATGATTTTTTTGCTTGAATATCCTAGAGAAACCTTAGACAGAATGCCTAATAGGAAGCTGATCAACCTGGTCATCACCCTACCCCCAAGGTTTTCTTTTTTGCTGGACTTCTCTCATTCTGAATATGGGACTCTCATTGTCTCAGTTTTCAGTGAGGGTAATTGTCTCCTGTTCACCGATCACTAGGACTCTTCTGCTCATCCTTGAAACATCCTGGAGACTAGTCCTTCCTTGCCATCCTCAGTGCCAATGCCTACTTGAGACCCTTGTCATCCCATGCTTATCAGCTTCTTCCCTGGTTCTCTGAGCTCTGCTGTCTTCCTTTCCTTAAACTCCTTGTGGACCATTTCTTTCCTCTGCCTGAGCATGGCCAGCAGTTTCTCATAGCCTTCTGGTGAAGGATTGGACCCTTCACGCCCTCAGCGGAGGCCCTCTTGGCTCACCCAACCCAGTTGGTTAGTAGTGTTTCCCACCAGCATCTTCTAAGTGAAGTGGTCTTCCACAGATTGTGTTTCCTGCTTTTCCTCCTATGGATGAGATTTTTCCTGTCCCACAGGTCCTCACCGTTCTCCCCTATGCCCATCCACCCTCCTCCTGAATCCTTTAAAGCCTACCTCTAGTCACCTTCCTGCACCAAACTCCCAGCAGCCACCCAGATCAGAAGCAACACTTCACCCATTTAAACCATGCTATGATTTATTTTTGGCAATTTTTGTAACAGTTCACTAATTGTTAATTTTCATGTTTTATCACCCTGGTTGCAAATTAATTCAGGGCAAGGACTGTTTAATATACCATTTTCTTTTCCATAGCATTTAGCGCCATGCTAGGGACTGCCTGGTTCCCCTTCTTTCTGCTCACCAAACCCTCCTTACACTCACAGCCCTGGTCATCATCCACAGGAACTGCCCCTTGTTAATCCTGGCCATTTTTCAGCCTGCCAGTGTCTTTGCGCCTGTTGCTTCCTGCAGTCCTTCTCTTGCTGCATTCTGATGCAAGCCTTACCATCTTGGAGAAGCAGTGCAATCCAGTAGAAAGTGCACAGGCCAGGGAGCCAGGTGGGTCTGGGTTTGAATCTTGCACCCGCTATTCCTAGCTGTGTGGGTTAAGTTACTGAGCCTCCTTGAGGCTGGGTTTCTTCAACTCTAAAAATGGGGAAACAGTTGTGCTTGTTTTGGCAGCACATATACTAAAAATGGGGAAACAGTTCTTTATGGTCAGGTCGGGGTGCACAATAGGCCCTCAGCAAAGACTAGACACCCCCACGGCATTCTCAAGTCCTACCTCTTGCATAGGCGCTTCCTGAGTATCCCATTTGATACTAGTTCTGCTGTCTCTGCAGTCCTTTTGCATTTATATTATCAGGATTCAGCCATATCGGAACTGCTCATTTCAGAGATCCAGAGACTGAGGCCCAGAGAGCCCTGCTGCAGGCTGTGTAGAGCCTATGGACGGCCAAGCCAGGTCTAACACTCGGGCCCGAGTCCCCGCAAGTGTCTGTCAGCACCATGCTGTCCTCTGCATGCCCTCACCCACAGTGGAGCCCTTCCTCAGCCCCACACATCCTGCACCTTGCAGAAGGAACATGGAGGAAGTGCTTAAGAAATCCTTGTTGGTGCTCTGTTTATGCATGTGTGTCTCATTCCCCTGATGGAAGTGTATTCCCCCAGGCGGGACACATACAGGGCTTTAATGCTGTTCTCTGTATTCTGTACAGACCTAGATTTAATAATGGTGGGCTAACTTCAGGCCCCAAAACAAGGATTTCTGCAGCTGGGCAGGAGGCCCTCTCTTTGTGGTTCTGGGGGCTGTCCCCACAGTATCTTGCTGCCTCTGGTGACCATGATTCTGTGCAGTGTCCAACTGTGAGCTGCTCCAGGGGAGAAGCCTGTGTGTTCAGCGGCGGTGCTCACTGTGCACCACTTTGCCTCCCATTCGGCACTCCTGCCACCTCCCCCATTTCTCCTCCCCTCACCCACTCCCTGCGCCATGCTGCTGCTCTGCCTGCTCCAGCTAAGAATATATCATCCTGGTTGCATAGCAACGTGTTTGGTTTCCTTTATTTCTCCTTCTCCTCCCACAAAACTGCCTGAGCTCTAAATTTAAGGTAGTGTGTCAGGAGATGCCCCTACCCCACCCATGACTCTGAAGCCCGGCATTGTTCCCCCTGAAGCTACTAGCTTTATGAGGACAGAAGCTGAATACTTTTTTCACTATCCCCAACACCTAATAGACTCCTTGGCACATAGTAGGTGTTCAGTAAGTATCTGTTGGATGATGAGAATCATTTTCTTGGAATCCCTACAGTTGAGAGGTGTTTCTCAGACTGGGAAATGTTATCACTGACTCTGGGATGGTCTGTAGTTGACCACTCTTGGATGGACACCTTCCTCTTTTTCTCCAGCCACCTAAGAAACGTGTGGAGGAAAAGAAGGCACATATTTTTTCATATTCTACTGGCATGTGGATGGTGGCTATGTTTTCCTCTTTCTTTTCTGGAAGCTGGTAGTTCAGTCAACCCACATGATTTATGGAGCCCAGTGGATACCAGTGTAATGGGGCTTCATGATTCCTGCCTTGGAAAGCTTGTGGTCTAATGGGCTGGGGATAGATTACTCTTTCTGGTGACAGGAGTGTGAGACTTGCTTTCAGAGGGAAGCTTAGAAGTCACAAAGTACTAGGTTTGAATCCCAGCTCTGCTAATTGCAATTTGTGTGACTGTGGGCGGGTCGCTTAACTTAGCTCATGGATTGTAAGGTTTATGTGAGAAAAACCATGAATAGAATCTAACAGAGTGTGGGGAAACAGGGGTGCCCATATTAGTGCAATTTTTCTTTTCCCCTTTTAATGAGTAGACAGAAATATACCAGAAAATGCCTGTTAGTGCTACTGATGGGTTGCCATCAATATGCAGGCCTACGGGGGAACCTGGGAAGTATCCGCTTATTGGATACTAGAGGAAGTGCTCTCCCTGGAGCTAATATATTTCCTTTTTATTTTCCTTAGTTTAAAAAGTAAGTGTTGGCTTTCACAACTGACTTCCTGGCTACCCTACATTCATCTCTTTCCAAACATCTCAGTGTAGCATCCTGAATTGACTCAGGGTAAGCCTTGGTGGGAGTGGGAGGTTTAGGGTCCAGAGGGAGGATGAAAGTTAAGTGGCTCTCTGGGGTCATGGAAATAAGCTGGAAAAGAGGAGGCTGCTGTTCAGTTAAAAATAGCATCAGCAGTGGCCGCAGCTTGGGGATGGGCCAGGGGTCAGAAGCTGGGGCAACCCCAGGCACACATTCCCAGCAGAGAACTTGAAGTTTGGCTAGCTGTTCTCCGTCCCTTGGGATGGGGTGGTGGACAGTTCCTCCTCACGTGTGTCACCTGTGCCTGCCCACAGTGGGCAGCCAGCATCTCATGTCCCTTCTAGGCCTGCACATCACATTGCTTCCTCTTTTCCTGTTCACTTCACACACTGCCCAATCCACCCCCCCCACCCCTTCTATCCTTCCCTTCTAGAGCAGTGCAACAGCAACATCCACTTACTAGACTTTTTACAAACCAGTCACTGTACTAAGTGTTCTTGGGCTTCTGTGCTCTGGAAGTCTGTTGTCTGAGATAGCATCCTGGACCCACAGACGGCCAGAAAAACAATCGAAGAACAACCACTAAATAAACACAAAATAGATGAGATAACATGTTCCCATCCTGTATGAATTGAGGCCAGTGGTATTTGTGGGGGCCTTCTGGGTGTGTATTTGAGAAAGCTTGAGAGTTTCTTGCTTGAAAAAGGTGAAGATGAGCTAAGTTCGTGCTTTCCTTGCACCAGTGATCCAGAAACAAGCCCCCTTCCCACCAGCAAGAGAATGGAAGAGGAGTGCTTTCTGGCCAGAGTTTAAGACTGGACCTTGGGAGGAGACGCACACTGGAGGTGAGGAGTCTAAGGAGACAGGAGCCATATTTGCTACAGACTCATTCTGATAATTGGATGGGAATCCAGGTGGATCAAGTTAGATTAATCAATGGGTCAATCCATTGATTGAGCCATTCACCCACTCAGCAAACATTTAAGGAACATCTATTAAGTACCAGCATGAATGTGAGAGCGTTCTAAGTCAGCAGTTTCTCATCCTAGCTGTACACTGGAATTACCTATAGAGTCTGATGTTCAGGTTTCACCCCAGAACAGTTATATTAAAAAAAACAAACTCTGTGTCTGGGAGGCAGCCCTGGGTAGTTAGGTTCCCCAGGTGATTCCACGGTGCAGCCAGGATAGAAAACCACTGGTCTAGGTGAGCCCGAGGCTCCTTCCTGTAACGCAGCCAGTCATTGCCCCTTTCTGCTGAGGGCCCTTTCTGCCATTGCCTGCCAAGGGACAGGATTGACATGTGGCCTGCAGCCGCTGAGATGCAGCCTGCCCTCTACCACGGGCTCGAACAAGTGTTTATTGAGCAGCTATCAGAGGCTCGACCTTAGAGAGACGCAGAGGTGAGAATAACAGTGTCCCCTGGAAGTAAATTAATATAAGCATCCATTTCCTTGATTGTTCACTTGGCGAGCCAGCGCCAGCTTTCCTGATGAATGGGATTTTCTGTGATTTATTCTGTCTTGTCCCTGACTGGAAGAGAAACAGTGACTCTATCTAGTGCCTTATGGTTAAATGGAGTTAAAGCAGGTGGTGAAAAAGAGCCTCACACAGGTAGGCGGAGGGCGGGCAAGTAGGGCAGGTTGCCAAAGGGACACAATGTGTTCCTTGGGGAGGTTTTCACAAATACACTATCAAGTTGTCTAAATCGTGAAAAAGTAGGAGTAACATACAGCTGTTTAATATGTGATTATCAGCAAGGGTTTGAGCCCCTCTGAATCATCTGTCTGATCTTAAGGCGTAGTGGAGTGACCCTGGCACTCAGAGAACATGCAGTCTAGGTGGGTAATTTACACTGATATGAAAAATGGAGATTGTAAGTACTTAGTTGTGTTTTGTGACTAACGTCATCAGAAGCATGGAGAGAGGAGCTACCAGAGAGGCACTGCCTGAAGTGCAGTCCATGGCCTGGCTCTGTCCACTGTTCATTGTCAGCCAGTAATGAGAAGGAGAGAAAGTGAAAGGAAGCATTGATAAACTTTTATGGTGATTTTCCAGAGTGATTTTGTCCAAAACTAAAAATTTTTTAAAAAGAGGCTTACACTTTGTTTTTAAAATTGCATTTCTCTAGTAATTCATTTTTATTGTATTTTATGAAAGGACTAGTCCATGGCAGATTGGAATAAAAAAATGAAAGAAAAAAAAACAAAAAACAAATTCATCCTTTACTGCAGATGGTTGAAAGAGCTTTGGATGGAGTAGCTGGATATTTGAGATATCATGGCAAACTGGAGAGGTATCAGCAAGCAGGCAAACGGTGGAACTTCTCTTTGGTGTTGCAAAGGGAATTAGAGTGTAGCCTAAAAACCTGGACCTAACTCATGCAGGAGGCTCTCAGACCACAAATGTTTTTTGAGGTTTTGGTGGATGCCGGAGTTTCTAGGTGCTTCGTATAAATTATTTCATTGCCTCCTCTCACAGCCCTATGTGATAATAATGCTTGTCTCCATCTCTGTTTTGTGAAAGCCTAATATGCACAGCTCACTATGGCTGCTGGTCATTAGTTGACCTGAATTTTAAAGACAGATGTTTTGGACTCTGGAGCCTGATGGTTCAGGAACTCTCACTGCCATTCCACATAGGCCCTCCAGGTGACAAGGAGCATGGACTACAGACTCTGCCCATCCAGACATTCCAGAATAGGAGTGAAAAGAAGGCCCTGCAGATACAGATCACAGAGCTCAGGGCTGTTCTTCCAGAAAGATACCCTATGTTCTGGGGAGGGCAGGGCATGGACCTTTAGCTGACAGTCTTCTTTCTTCTCCTTGGTGGTCATTTCCAGGGATATTTTGTAGATGAACCCACCCTGGTTTGGGCCTTTTTTTTTTTTTTTTTTTTAAAGATTTTATTTATTTATTTGACAGACAGAGATCACAAGTAGGCTGAGAGGCAGGCAGAGAGAGAGGAGGAAGCAGGCTCCCCACTGAGCAGAGAGCCTGATGCGGGGCTCGATCCCAAGACCCTGAGATCATGACCTGAGCCGAAGGCAGAGGCTTTAACCCACTGAGCCACCCAGGTGCCCCTGGTTTGGGCCTTTTATTAGACTTTGAATTGTCTTATCAGCAGCCTTTGTCAGTGGCAACTCATCCATCCACTTATTTTTAAACTTTTAATTTTTAAATAAAGATTCATAGGAAGTTACAAAGAAACATACAGGGAGCTCCTGTGCACCCTTCTTCCAGCATATCCCACTGTTAGTATAATATCAGGAAATTGACATTGGTGTAATACACAGACTCACCCCTCTACTTTTTTCTACTAATTTCTTTAAAAGATTAGGGGTGCCTGGGTGGCTCAGTGGGTTAAAGTCTCTGCCTTCGATGCAGGTCATGTTCCCAGGATTCTGGGATCGAGCTCCATATCAGGCTCTCTGCTCAGCAGGGAGCTTGCTTCACCCTCTATCTCTGCCTGCCTCTCTGCCTACTTATGATCTCTGTCAAATAAATAAATAAAATCTTTTAAAAAAAAGATTATTTTTTTAGAGAAGTTTTAGGTTGACCTAAAAACGGAGGGAAAGATATGGAAATTTCCCCCATTTTACCCCATGCCCCCTCCTCCACATTCACAGCCTCCTAGATTGTCAGCATCCTTCACTAGAGTGGTGCCTTTGTGACAGTTGATGAACCTACATTGACACATCATTATCACTCAAAGTCCATCATTTACATTAGGAGTCACTGTTGTACATTCCATGGGTTTGAACAAAAGTATGATAGGTATCCACCATTATGGTTTAGACACAGTAGTTTTACTGCCGTAAAAATGCCCTGTGTTCTACCTATTTGTCCTTCTCTCGTGCTAACCCCTGGTAACCAGTGATTTCATTGTCTCCATACTATGACCTTTTCCAGAATGTCACATAGTAGAATCATACAGAATGTAGTGTTTTTGGGTTGGCTTCTTTACTTAGCGATATGCATTTAAGATTTCTCCATGTCTTTGTGTGGCTTAACAGCTTGTTTCTCTTTAGCACTGAATAATATTCTATTGTCTGGATGTACCATGGTTTATCCACTCCCCAATTAAAAGGTTATCTTGGTTGCTTCCAAGTTTTGCCAATTTTGAATAAAGCTGCAAACGTCCATGTGGAAGTATTTGCGTAGACATAGCTTTTAGCTCCTTTGGGTAAATACCTAGGAGCACAGTGTACCCATCTGTTTTTTTTTCTCCCACATTCTGGGTACCATGCTTGAAGAGAAGCATCAAGAAGCCATAGTGTATCTGGAGGAGGGAGAGGGTGAGTAATCTGGAAGCCAGGTCACATCCAGATTGTTCTTTGTGACTAGTGTGACCATCTTATATGTCAATGCCATGTGTTATTTAGTTCTTCCATCTTAGCATCTATAGCAGTGTGAGGCACATAGTTGACCCTCAGCAGATGTTTTTTGAATTGAATGTTTGATTCAGAGCAGAAAACGTACATATAAACATAATGGCTGTCTTGCATATTGCTGGGCCTCCAGTGTGAAAGAAGAATGAGATTGATCTGTGTATCCCCTATTGCTCTTGAAGACAGCACCAGGATTAGTGAATGGGGGTGGGGGCAGGGAAAACATAAGGAGAAACATCCCAGTTGGATTTATGGAAGAACTTTACCAAGAATGAGAATAATGCAACAAGGAAGTGGTCAGTTCCTCTACACTGAAAGAAATCAGGGATGCAGCGGAAACATTTTGACATTGGACCAAATACATTTAATAGGAGTCCTTCCAGTTTCTTATTTCTGAGAGTCAAAGAACATTCAGGTATAGATAGAAATAGGGTGGTTGGGAGGAGGGCTCAGTTTATGGGTAGAGGGTATTCATGGAGTTTGAGGTGACAGCAAAAGATTTTAAGGGAAGAATACCTGTAGATTTTGAAAAGATTGTATTTGCATTTTTAAAAGAAAGTCATAGGTAGCCAGATATATAAGGCTTCTCTGGGTCTATGGTTATTGTCCAGAGCAACATTTGGACTTCACCTAGCAATCAGACACTCATTTTTTTCTTTCAGGTAGCATTTGGCAACATCAGTCCTAGAGAAAATCATGGGAGCTGGATTCTGACTATAGCTGACATGTTTTTGTTATGTTAATCACTTAGATTGAAATTTAGGAGAAGATTATTGCAATTTCTATTCCAGAAAATGAAACAAGAATGAAGTAGGCACTGAGTTAATATGATCACTTCCAGGTGAAAAAGAAAAAAAAAGTCAAGGATCTTCAATGGGGCCATAGAAGGTTAGTATATATTCATATATGATTATCCTGTAAGGTATGACTTTAGATGATTTATGTTTTTATTTCATCCTAGCTGCCAAGGAAGATCCAAACTGATATTTTTTAAGGTAGGGAGTAGAAAAAGGAAGTAATACTTCTTTATTGCTTACTACATGCCAGGAACTTTACATTTATTATTTCATCCATTTTCACAATGATTCTGATGTATAGGTATTATCATTACTATTTTATGGTCAGGGAAACTGAAACTCATCAGAGCACAGTAACGTGTTCTGGGACACATATCTAGTGAAAAGTAGAGATGAGGTTCAAAGCCAAATCTACTGGACTCTAAAGCCACTGCTCTTTATACTGTTGGTATTCAAAACATACCATCTCTAGCAAAACCCAAACCTATCATATTCACGAACAGATTTCAGAACTGTATCTCATATGTTTCAAACCCAGAGGTGTCAGTTTCCTATTTGCAGAAAAGCCTGCCCACATGGCACATGTTTCTACCATTGCTGATGACCTTTCTGTAGTACAATCAGACTGAAGCATTCTAACCATGGTCACACTCAACAGCTAATTGCCCCTAGTCCTGGCTTGTATCCAGCCCACTTTGTTTTCCTAATGCCTCCAAATGCCTGATCCTGAAGGTGTGAACACTGTCTGTGGGCTTGGGTCTAGTTTCCAGCTTGCCTACTGCCCGATGTCTAATAATCCTAGCCTATTTTCAAGTCTTGGGATTGTGTTCTCACTGTCACCAGGAGACCTCATGGTACAGGAGACAGAGCACTGTGCCTGAAAGTGCTTTGTCCTTGATGTATGACTTACTGTTGCTGGAGCTATAAGGAGTCCTTTTGCTGTTTGAGTCTTAGTTCTTTCATGAGCAAAAAGGGGATAGTCATAACCCCCCCTCTTTTCTTTTTAGGATGAACAAGAGACTCATTTGATATTAGTATCTAGGAAATTTTGTAAACCATGGGCATTGCACAAATTTAAGTTCGTTGGGTAAAAGGGAATCATCCCACCTCCTGGAAAAGCTTTCCTTCAAAAGGGGTGGAAGCCAGCGCACATGTTCTGTGTAAGAAACCATGAGCTCCTTCTGGCCTGCCAGGTTCTGTTTCACTAGAGCGGGCTTGGTCTCTGTCCCACATGCTGCTTAGCCCCCGCCTCCCCAACAGCATGGCTGTGTTTCTTGGCTTGGAGTGCTGAGATAATTGCTCCGTATCTTCCCTGTCCAGTGAGCATGAGCCCATTAGAACTGAAAAATTACCACTGGCTGAAGCCTTCTGAAGACTCTGATTGGGTAAACTGTGTTCAGTTCAGCTGAATTTGCTTGCTGGCTATGTAAATATTAAGGTTGTTAATCTTTATTAGAGGGTGTTAGCCAAGAAAAATTGCATTTAAAAAAAAAAACATATATTAACATGGGAAAAAAGTAAAAGTAAACCAAACAAAATTTAACAATTTTGATGTCCTAAAAGCTTCCAGTGAAGACTAAAAAGACCTCGAGTGTGTATTGTTCAATAAATAAGACTGTGGCTTCCAGTTCTTTTTGAAGGAGAGGCATAGATCTTAAATAAAAAAGCCAGTTTTAATTTTAGAACAAAAAAATCTGAACAATAAGAAGATATCAACTTCACTGTCATTTAATAGGTTTAGATTTGCAAGTCAGTTTTCATGTATTCTTTCCCCCACATAAACTTTGTCTTAAATTTAATTTTATTTATTTTATAAAAATAAATAAATAAATTTATAAATTATTTTATAAATAAAATAAATAAAATAAAATTTTATTTTATTTATATTTTTGTACTGTAAACTTTTAATCAAGTATAACGTACATCCAGAAGAGTACACAGATCCTAAACTCAGTGAATTCGTACCCAGTGAGCACACTTGAGTAGCCAATAGAGCAAGAAACAGAACGCTTCTCCTGAACACTGGCCCCCAGTGTTCTCTTCCATTTCCAATCCCTCCCTTCAAGGCCAGTCCCCAGGGTGACTTCCAGCACCTTAAGATAAGTTTGCCTGTTTTGAAACTTTATATAAATGAAATCTTCAAGTGTATACTATTTCACATCTCTCTTCTTTTGTCCAGCATTACCTGTGTGAGATCAATCCATGCTGAGTGCAGCAATTACACTTAACACTACTTGCTGGGTAACAATCCAGTGTATATATATACTGCAATTTATTTATCCATTTTACTTCATAAGTACTTGAGTATTTGAGTTGTCTCCAGGTTGGGGCTAAGCTGCCATGAACACTTTTGTGTAGGTCTGTTGATGAATACATGTACCCAGTATTGAGGAGTATTTATCTAGGAGAGAAATTACCAGGCTATAGGGTATGAGTGTGTTTAGCTTTAGTTAAATCCTAACAAGTACTTTTTCAAAGTAGTTGTAACAATTTATTACTCCATTAGCAGGGAGGATACTTCTACCTGCTCCACATCTTTGCTAACAGTTGGTATTATTTGTCTTTTTAATTTTAGCTCTTCCGGTAGGTGTGTGGTAGTGCCATGCTTTGGCTCGGTTTTGTTTTGTTTTGTATTTCCTGGTTGGTGAATGAAGTCAAGAACATTTTCAATGTTTATTGATCATTTAGGTGCTGTCTTTTGTAAAATGAATCTTCAGTTATTTTGCCTTGTCTTTGCTATTGAATTAGCTGCATTTTCTTACTCAGTTGTAGGAGTTCTTTATGTATTCTGGATATGAATCCTTTGATAAGTGTATTGTGAATATCTTCTTCTAGTCTATGGCTTGCCTCTTCATGCTCTTCATGGTGTATTTTGATGAATATAATTAATAGTTTTAATGTAGTCCAGTCTATAAAATATTTTCTTTTATGGTTAGTGGGTTTGTGTTCTGTTTAAAAAAAATCTGTCTATTCTAAATTTGGTACTGTAAAAACGTCACTGTTTTACTTTTTACATTTAGATCAGTAATGTATTTGAAAGTGCTTTTCCTGTGTGGTTAAGGAAAGATTCTTCACTTTTTTCTTCCTGTTTTGCCATCCTCTTGGCTTAGAGTCATTTCTCGAAAAGACCATCCTTTCCCCACAGCACTTTGTCATTAACCAAGTGACCATGTGTGGGTCTGTTTCCAGGTGTTATGAAATTTGAAGGTCCTGCCAAATAATACACTGTGATTGTATTGAATAAATAGTTAGCTAATCTTTGACACAGGCATGGATGGCTAAGAGAGGCCAGGGCAGATCAGTGGTCCAGAAATTTTCCAGATATAAAACCCACGGACTCCGACTGTATTAAGATATGCTTCTCCAAATAAAGGACCTCTAACAGAATCCAGGATGTGTTGGTTGACTGTCCTCTCTATTGGAAGATGGGGATGTCATAAGAAATGGAATTTGAAGGAATGCAAACCAAGTTTCAAATTAAATATGATTTCTCAAAATATTCAGCTGAAAATGATCATTACTTTATCTAATGCTAGTTCTCCTCATAATAAGGGAACATTTTCCCTGAAAACAGACTCAGCGGGTGCTTATTCTTGGGGTTTATCACTTGTGCCTGATCTAAGTACTCAGGAATTAGACACCCAAAGCTTTTAATTGCTCACTCATTTTAATGACTCTGGAGGACTCTCTGTGTCCAACTACTTCCAGCAACCTGAAATCTTTTAGTTTTTCTAAGACCCTAAAACAGCTAGGTAAGAGGTGTTGCTAAGGGGGTATTTCTTCAAATAGATGATAAGGGATATTTCTTCAAGTAGATGAGTACCCCCTTTTCCAAGAGTCCCACCCAACTTAGACTATGGAGGACATTGACTCTCTCATAGATCCCCAACCAATCCAGATAATACAGCTCCTTTCCATTGGGGTACCCAGGGTGGTTGATGAAGTGGGATCCTTTTTCCAGGGGACATGAACCCAGTCTTGGTAACTTTAAGCTTAGAAGGTTACCCCTTATTCCCATTTCCCTCTCTTGCAGCTGACCTAGCAGTCTGAGCTGCCATGAATGGGAAATATTGTTCAGAGAACAGTGGATCAATAGTTAGTTTCTTTGTAAGTTTCCATGTGGTCAACACCCACAGTTGAGCATCTTCTGCATACCAGCACTCAAAATCTATTCCCAGTCCTTGAGGGCTTAGTTTACTTCTGACTGTGTTAAGTGACAGTTTTTGCTTAAACTTGGGGCCTGACAAAACCTTTCTGATGCTTGATCACTTGACGTCACCTCTCACCCATCTCTCTACCCTGTTATGGCCAGATTCAGTGGAGTATTTGGTAATCAGTCTTAACTGTCTGTCCCTATATTGTACCCTCTTTGTACCTCCATTGTTACCTGAACTAATCTAAGTCCTGTTAACCAGGGTGACTTCAACTTGGAGAGGAGTTTTTGCACAGTAACATCAAAACTGGGCTCCTGCTGAAGCCCTTAGTTGCCCCACCTAAGTTCTTAAGATGCTTGAGATGCTGTTCTGGTACTCCAGGATCTGCCGCTTTGCTGTACCTCTGCCAAGAGAAGATGGATTTTTTTCGTATAATGTCATTGATATGTTGGGATCTTGGGCTCCTTCTATGGCAAAAGGTCTAGCAGTAATATGGAGTTAAGACTGTGGTATAGTGTCTCATAACTGTTGTGTCTTGTTTCAGTCAGCCAACAGTCCCAGTTACCACAAGTCTTTGCCACCCCAGATGTTGTACAGCTTTGATCTCATCCACCCACTTTCTCTGTGTGTGAACACAGAATGGCTGGAGATTTTATTTTAGACTCTTTAACTTCGGTTCTTTTAGAATGGGCATTAAAAAAGGAGACTTCTGTTTTGTTTGTTTAAAAAAAATTCTTTTTTACTAATCTTTTCACATTAAAAAACCATTGTATATAATAGAATAACAGACTTTAGAACCCAGAGATATTAGATATCATTAGTTCAATCTTCTCATGACTAAATAATATTGTGAGATTTCTTTCCCTAGAGATATTTTTAAATGTCTTTTACAATCACAGGAAGTCAGAGTTGGAAGAGAGCTAAGAACTGTGTGAGGCCAGCATTCTCTTTGTACAGATGAGGAGCCTGAGACCCAGAGGACTCAAGTGGCTGGAGCACAGGGCTGCAATAAGACCCCGGGTCTCTAGACTCCTCAGTCTGGGGGTCTTTGCTTGTGTAGTCACGGCTGTTTCTTACTCTCAGTTTTGCTTCATTATTGTTGCCCAGGGACAGCCAGGAATTTCTCATAGAATCTGTGAATGTGCTTGTCATGAGACATTAATCTGCACCAGAATTTAAGGTAATGTTGAAATAGCCAAAATGTACTTTGGGCAAGAGCCATGAATCCCAATGGGAGTGGGCTGGGATAAGTAGTTATGTTAATAAAACCTTTCCACATCAAAAGTGTGAGTCAGATTCAGTATATGAATATCATCAAGAAGATACACACAGAGGGAGCTTAATTTTAGTACAAATAAATCACCTGTTTGCATTGCTCTTCAGAAATAAAGGGGGTGGAAGTTGCTATGTCTTTCAGATTAGACTGACTACTAAGAAAGGGAAAATAACCTGGAGGACGGTTATTTTCCTTGTAGACTCTTGTCCCATGTACCGTCTATTTCTAGTGAAGTTTGAACTTGCAGTTTAAAAGCAGGCAGAAGTGGAGAGTGTGCCTTTGCCTTGGCTGCATTCAGGAAATTCCATGCCTGCCCCTTCCCCTGCAGGCACCTGCCGCAGCTCTTTCCCGGGGCCTTGTTGCTCTGGGCTGGTCTGCAGTCTGGCAAGGATGGCGGTGGGTGTGGAGCCAGGGGAAACCTCCTGCGATGGTGTACTAAGCTTTTCTTGAGAAGCAAAGCCAAAGGAGACATCCGTCCTCATGATAATTGGAGCTCCCAACTTCTGTGCACATTTCTCTAAGAACGCCTAAAGCAAGAGAAGAGGCTCAGAGATGGGCCTTGTGGAGTTCAGCACCAGTCCTAGGGAAGCCTAACAGTGGGATGAAACAGGATCTGAGCTGAGATGGAGATTCTGCCCTTTCTGGACAGGCCATTCTCCATAAGAGTTCATGTGTTGATTCGTAAAGCACTTCTGAGCTTCTCTTCAGGGATTTGTGTCTGAAGGGGATCTCCATTCCTGGAATTCACTGAAAGCTCTGCCTGACATGCCCTCTGCAACTCATCATGTTAATGGGAAGGGAGGGCTGGAAGCCATCTGGGTGCCCTACCCCCAGCCATGTCAGGATGGCTGTATTGATTGAGAGTCTGACGGAAGGTTACTGCAGTGGATGGGGAGTCGCTGATAGTGGAGGAATAAAGCTCTGGCCCTGAAGCCTTCTTAACTGGGCTCTCAGCCAGGGCTTCCTTGCCAACTCTCTACTCCTCCCAGTCCGTCATGCACACCCAACTAGATCTGGCTTCCCTGAACACCACTTAGTCAAACTCCGCAATTGCTTAGAAACCCTTAATGGGTCCTCTTGGCCTGGACTCAAGGCCCTATAAAGAATCAGGTGCACATCCACAAACAGTAGTCTTCCCAGCCTTATCACTGATCCAGCCCCTTCTCTGCAGCAAAGCCTGTTGTGTAGTCACATGTGTTCAGTTCACAGTCCCCAGAAAACACCAGGCTTATTTGTACCTTCAGGCCTTTTCCCAGCTTGTCCCCTGCCGTTTGTGCTCCACCTGCACATGTATCCTCCATCCTTCAGCATTTGACTTTCACCTTCCTTGCTAGGCGGTAGCTCACTTCTCTTGTGGGCACTAAGCCCCTTGAGGGGAGGAGCCCCTGTAGCCCCCAGCACAATGCTGAATGTGAGATGGGCACTCGTTGCTTCGTGGATGAACGAGGAGAGATGGATACTTGCAATAGTGAATGCTCTCTGGGCAACTTATGATTATTTCCTTCTTGACTTGTTATCCATGCATCCATTTTAGTTTTTTATTTTTATTTATTTTTTAAGTTTAAATTCAATTAGCCAACATATAGTACATCATTAGTTTCAGTGTTCAATAATTCATCAGTTGTGTAGAACACCCAGCCATGCACAGATTTTAAAGTGAGGTTTGGAGATATTTAATGGGGTATGGGGAACAAAGGCAGATGCCTCAGGTTTCCAACAAAGTAGTCAAGAACAAGATTGAAACAGAGCAGGGGCTAAAGGCAAAAGCAAAAACAGAAAAGAAATAGGATTTAATACATCTTTAAGATGTAAGTGTAGGGGGTTGAATAAGTATCCTCTGAAAGTTCATGTCGACCTAGAACCTCAGAATATGACCTTATTTCGAAATCAGGTCTTTGCAGTGTCATTAGTTAAGGTCAGGTGGGGTCATGCTGTATCAGGGTTGGCTCTAAACCCAATAGACAACATCCTTCTAAGAGCAGAGGGCACAGAGAGAAGGCCATGGGAAGGTGGAGGCAGAGATGAGTGAGATAGCTACAAGCCTGGGAATGCCAAGAATTGTCAGGAGCTCCAGAAATGAAGAAGAGGCAAGGCAGGATTCTTCCCTAGAGCCTTAGGTAGGAGCATGGCACTGCTGACACCTTGATTTTGGACTTCTGGCGTGAAATGTGAGAGAATACATTTCTGTTTTTTTGTCTTTTGTTTGTTTGTTTTCTTTTCTCTCTTTTGTTTTAAACCATCGAGTGGATGGTGATTTCTAGTGGCAGCCTGAGGAAATCAATAGAGACCAATCATGGGCAGAACCATCCTTATGAGGTGTAGGAAGGAGAAATCATAGGAGGCAGGGTCTGTTGGTTGCTTCCATTTTTATGTAGGAGAAATCCCATTAAAATCCTCAGGAATAGAGGAGGTGTTCGCTGGCAAGAGGGCTTGGGAGGATTTTATTATGGTAATCTTGTGAAAAAGCGGATGGGGTGTGGGAATGTTTTGATGCAAGGGAAGGAGAGGAGAGAAAGTGCTGAACTACTCAAGTTGCCTTTTGTAAGGAGTGCCATTTATGTGTATGAGACTGCCTTCTCTTTCTGGGCCCCCAGGCAGCTCTGGTCTCTGTCCTCAAAGCAGTGAGAACCCCATGAAGTAGAGGGTGGGACAAAAGACAGCTTTGCCCTTAGAGTACGTCATTAGATGCTACTTCCGTGGACCCGCTCTTCTTCCCCCTTGGTGTTAGAGGTGATGAGGTGCAAATGGGATGCCCTTGGGAAGCCTAGCCCATTTCCATCTGTTGTCACTGTTCTGTTTCAGCAAGTCTCTCCCCCTCGCAGAAACTTGCTCTTCTCCCTTTTGCAGAGGCATATAGGTTGATGTGTGCATGGAAGAACAACATTTTGTAAACCTTAAAATGCTGTATAATATTGTATCTTAGAATACAAGCACAGGAAGACCTTTGGGGTCTGGGATGTCTCATGACCTGTGTGAAAAATAATGCAGCTTTCGGTATGGGATGATCCTGAAAGGTTCTGGATACGGATGGTTGTGATGGTTGTACAATAATGTACAAGTACTTAATGCCACTGAACTGGTTGTACACTTACAAATAGTTAAAATGCTAAATTTTATGTTATGTATATTTTACCACACACACACAAAAATCACAAGCACCTCCCCACAAAAAACCAAAGTGATGCAAATACTGGACAGAGCTGACAACCAAGGAAATCTGACACTCTGGGTGTGATAGGGTAATTTTTGCATTTTGTGGTCAGTGCACATATTTACAGTCATTATGAGGAATTAGACCTGTTTACCAGGACTCAATTAACACAATGGATTATTCTTATTACTTTGGGGTGGCTCTCGAAATTCCCGTGGGAGTGGGTAAATTAGATCACAGTAATTGGAATTGGGATGAACTGTAAACTGTACTTAATCACATGGGATCTGGCTCTACCTCTGCACCAAGGTTATGCCCCCACCTCAGCACTATGCTTTCTTCTTTCTTCTTCCCTTTGGTACCCAATTCACTCTTTATCCCAGGAGGTCAGGGTGCAAGTGGGTTTATAGCTACAGCACTGCAACATGGGAGTCCCATGTGGCTTCAGTCGCTCGACTAAAAATGTCTCATGGCATCACAGACCTTGGTCCTCTGGTCTAGACTTTGCTCCCGGAAGCCAGAACTGTTTGCACACCTCCCAGAACATCTCATTCTGCAGGACTGTGGGCTTCCACATCAAAGCCTTCTAGGATTACCTCCCAATTTTCTCCTCTTCCTAACTCTGAGCTGCTTCTGAGATTAAACCACAGGCATAAATACTGCCCGGTGGCCTCTTGGTTTCTGAAAAGTCCCCATAGGCTGACGGCCCAGAGAATAACTCAGGAAGTGGCTGAGAGATGGACGCCTTCTGGATTGAGAAGTTGTTTCATTTTAGCACCACATAAAATGTTTATATTTTCATGTTCAGATATTGAAACCTGTATTGTGGCTCCTCTAAGTTAGCTCTGAAAGTGATGCGGAGCACTGTTTAATGTAGAAGTGGCCGTGATGCCAGATGATTCGGAGTCAGGCCCAGAGCCAGGCAGAGCTCTCGGAGGGGAACGGCATGGGCTTCTGCCTTCACGGCATGTGGCTGCTGTCCTGAGAGGGGGCTGGGGATAGGGAAAATCCGTGCCTTCCTCGTGGGCTTCTTCTTGTTGAATTTTGCTCCACAGGTTGGAGGACAAGTGCCAGTCCTCCTAACTAGGCCTTAAAAGTCTGGGTGGCGTGGACTCTCGCTGGAGCCTGTGGAGATTATAAAACCAGAAGCTCACTGCCTTGCGTGGCAGGAGTAAGAGCCAGTGTGGAGGTGTAGGAGTTGGAAGGAACTTGGAAATCAGCCCCTTGTGGCCCTTCACTTTGAGATTCACAAAGAAAAAAAAGAGATGTCTCCCCTCTAAAAGGTAAGAGTTTCAATTCATCTGAACTCTGATGATTATAGTCTGTTTTAGCACCAGTGGCATATTTCCATAATGTATGTAAATCATATTTGAATTCTTATGAGTCTGTGCTCTAAGGCAAAAATCAAACACCCAGGCTCACTCCTGAGGTGGGGGGCCTTCAGAGCTGATATAAAGCTGGAATCCTGCCTAGTGCCTGTGGAAGGGGCTGTTATTAGGGTAAGAGAGGATGGCGAAGATTGCCTGGAAACGAGAGAAGCACCAACTACGGTTTTGTCTTTTTCTCCTTAGCAAATGGACCCTCCTTCCTGCACCTGAAGACCTTGCTCACTCCAGGTTCTTCCAAAGAAGCAGCAGCTTGACTTCCAAATACCGTATTGGAAATGAGGGTGTCTGCAGGAGAGGAGGATGGCCGAGGGCATCTCATGTGCCTGAAACAGTTCTTCATGAGTGAAAGGGGGGTGCAGGATGGAGATGACACCAGCACCCACTTCCAGCTCTCCAAGTCTCTACTTTCTGCTGCTCCTCCATCTGAAGCCACAGCATCCTGACCAGGACCATGCAGGGAACAATTGCAAGCCACCCACTGTCCCTTTAGCTCTATTTAAAACATGGCACAGATAAGATGACTTTTGAAGATGAGAAGGACAGAAAAATAAATGTATAAAAATAAAAGTACAAAAGTTCTATGTTTTCCTGGCATGTTGGGATGAGTGCCTGAGAGTGGATGTAGGCCAGAAGGTTACATGGGCACACCAGCCCCAGCTCCAGAAGACATTCCTGACCAGCCTCTTCAGAGGGAGGACGTGCAAAGGCAGTGGAAGCATCCAGAGGAGTAAGCAGCTACTGCAGGACTTGCCCACTGATGGGTGGTTGATCACTCACACAGGGGGAAAGAACCGTGAATTCCTGGTAGTGACACTGGAATCATCTTTTGTGTTTCCAGATGCATTAAAAATAGAAAGGAACCACTATGCATGGAATATATGAAGTCTTACAGAGAAGAGTGGTAAAGTATTTTGTTCTGAAAGATCACCTTGCAAGCCATATAAAAGCATTCTGGAGAAACGGCCTCACCTCATGCGGCATTAGAACATGCATCATATAGCCTCAATCTGTACGTGACACTAAAGTATGTTCTTTGTTGGTGTTCTTTATAGGTGTTTTTAAGCTGAATGCACTCCAAAAAATAGATAGGAGAGAAGAATAGTTGCTAAGACACATAAAATGCTCTAGAATTGGAGTTGCATAAGAAGTAAAAAAAAAGAAACAATATAAGAATAGAAGAAGAAATGTATAAATATTACAATAGAACATTGAAGTATTTTAGGACCTTTACTCAGGGATCAAAAACATCAGATAAGTCTATAAAAGCCTCTGAGAGGCTGCAGAAAAAACAAGATAATATAGAGTAGTGATGTCCTTTTGGGAGTTTAAAACAAAACGCTTGAGTTATTCTTGAAAGTAATATTCAAAGATCTTAAAGGATTGTAAAGTGTAGTTTCACAGTTTAGAAAGATAGACCGAGTTCTGGGCACCCTTACCTCTATTCCGGACAGCGGTAGAGCTCTGGGTATATCCTGAGAAGATGTGGAGATAATTTCAGAGGATTTCTGGCTGAAGAAACATACTGATGCCTATCTTGAGCTCCGTCCCTTTAAAGTCAGAAGTGACCACCCTTGGGCTGGTCAGCCCTTTACCATGGACCTCACAGAGCTCAACTATAGGCTTGCTCTGGGCCAACTTCCAAGCTCTGTGCTCCTCCTCCTGAGCTCATCTGTATGTAGTCTTGCTCCTGGGCTACTCGACTGATTTTTTGAAGCCTAAGGAATTGCTTCCATCTTCGTATGACCAAGCCTGGGCCAAGCCACTATTTCTGCTGACTCATTTGCACTATCTACCTCTACTGGGGATGGTCATAGCTTTCATAGCTGACACACCATCCAGCTTGAACCCAGTCTCTTCTTTGGTCATTGTGAGTAGCAAGAAGCACTATCTTTTGGATTCACTGCAGGATTCACACACTTAAATGCGCAAAGTCAGGTTCTGTGGCTTTCGCTGCATCCAGATTGGACAGTGCCTGTAGCTGAGACATCCTTTACCTCTGTTTCCAACGAACTCAGCTGGCATTAAAACCTCAGTGTGCTTCCTCCACCTTGTCCAGAGGAAAGTCAAATGAAAGACTTCATCAAGAACTGGAGAAGAAATGGAGAAGAACCACATAGTTGGTCACTGCTGCTGCGTGAATCTTGTGTTTAGAGCTCAGAGTTGGTGATATAAATGTAGCCAGCTCTGCTGCTGCTTTCCCTTCACATACCGTTAAACTGTACAGTATAGTTCAGCTTTCAGTGCTGGAATGGTGTTTCAAATGTAGACTCGAACAATGCTCAGAGGCTTGGTTCTAACATAGAGCTGGAATTCTATCCTGAAATGCATCCTGCCACATGGGGAAGGAACCCAGTCTTCTCTGTCTCTTGCTTTAAACTCTTCTCTCTTCCAGAGGCTGGAGTCTTGACATATGTGTCTGCATCTTGAAATATGTGCCTTGAATAAGATCACTAACCTATAGAAAACTTGTATTACTTTGAACAAATTCTCAGTTTATAGAAACCTATGGAAATAGCAAAAGCGAGCATGAGAAGAAGCAGTAACTTTAGCAGTCATAAACTAAGTGGATAACCTGAAAAATAAAGTATATGCCCAAAACTGTATTTAATTAGTTTGGCCTTTTTTCCCCCCCATCCTTTTCCGCTTTTACATTTCTTTTCTAAAACTAAGTGCTCTTTCATGATCTACTTAATATTGTGAAAGATGCCAGTCTGGATATTAGGATGGCATTTCTTGAAACAAGTGGCAACATGGCGAGGTAGAAACAGCTTGGGGTCTAGTTCTGTCCTTGCTGCTAACCCTGGGCACCTCTCTGGGCCTCTCTTTTTGTATCTATAAAGTCACGGGTCTCTCGGGAGTACCTTCTGGCTCTAAAATCCACCCCCTCTGTACTGTTGATGCTTTCCTGTGTTTAGAAGTTTCTCGGTTTCTTATGAACTGTCATAAGAGCTAGAGTTCAGGAGTAGTAGAAACTTGTGCTTCCATTTGTGTCAATGTTCAGCACTTTTAAATGCTAATGTAGGTAGTTAATTTGTCATCTTGCTTGAATATTAGTATACTTTAAAAATACCATATGCTAAAATATAATCTTTAGAAAAACAAATTTGTAATGGGAAATAAATAATTGTTACTGCTTATCTCAAACCCTGCAGGGCCCCTCAGTCATCACCTACAGCATGGTTCTCAGACCTAGCTATGTATTAGCATCTCCCACGGAGCTTTTAAAGATATTGGTGCCTGCCCTCTTACCTCAGAATCTCTGATCTGATTGGTCTGGTGTGGGGCCCAATACCAGTATTTTAAGAGTCAAGTCAAGTCAAGAACCAGTGGCCTACAAAATAATTTCAATTTCTGGGACTGATGTCTAAGATCTCACAGGGGTGACTCATACCTACTTGGCCTCCACACTGACTGACCAACTGTAGGCCCTTCTGCATGCCATCATGGTTCACAGTGTTGTTTCACATTTCCATACATTTGCACCTGCTGTGATGGCCTGGAATGCCATCACCCTAAGGGGCCTGCCTGTTCTTTACTACAGGTTTCTTCATTAACATAGTTCCTATAATACTTTGTAATGACCTGCTTTGTAGTTGTCTTCCTAGATTGTAAATATTTTATCCATAATTGTATGCATTTGTATTCATAAATCTGATCATCTCTCTCTTATGTTTAGAACTCCTGAGTGCCTTTCCATTGTTCTAGGAATAGCATCCACACCTTTTACCTTGCCTGTAAGGCCCTGTGTAATCTGAGCCTCCCTCTTTCTCAGACCTCTTCTCTGAAACACTTCCCATTTGTTCACTCCACTCCAGCCTTACCAGTGCTCTGTTCCTAAAACATGTGGAGCTTGTTCTTATCTCAGGGCTTTCCATTTGTTCACTCCACTCCAGCCTTACCAGTGCTCTGTTCCTAAAACATGTGGAGCTTGTTCTTATCTCAGGGCTTT